>NW_026875694.1:0-185120 GCF_032173495.1 Musca vetustissima | reverse complement strand
TTATTTATTTTTGAGAGTATTTAGGGAGGTATTATCACAGAATTAGTTTTCTATATATCTGTAAAGAAAATGGAGGAAAAATTACGGATTAGAAATACAAATTTATATAAAAAATTTGATTAGGGATTTATGGAGGATAAAATTAGAAATATTCTGCAAAATTTTATTTATAGATTTGTGGAGGATATACTCCCTATTTTAATAACCTCTATAGAATATTATAATATTGTGCAATGGCATTTATATCTCCAGTAGTGAAATCAATATAACCTGGCTTACATTTATACAAACCACCTCCAAAAATGAGCAGTAGCCAAACTCGGTAATGAATTCACAATTTTTTTGGAAGGAATATACCCATCTAGTTTTCGGTATAGTTTTTCATGTTGGTTATTAACCATCTACAGCCCCCATTTACTTGTATCATTGAAATCCTTCCCATCCACCTTCGCTAATTTCTGCAAGTATGTGCTGTTGCCTCTATGTTGTCAACAAAACTATTTGTGTTCTAAAAAAGATTAAACTATTTTTAATAGACCTGGTTATAGAACACAAAGAAAAAAGCAACAACGCACGCTGCTAATGACATACACCATGTTAAAGATGTTTCTTTTTAGATGTTAATTATAATTATGTATATTTGATTACATTACAACAAAAAAGACGATAACAACAACAACTGCACCCAAAAAAATTATATATATTTAATGGCATTCATTAAATAAACAAAAAACTATAAATTTTATGAATTTGCTTTATGTTGTGTTGTGTGTGTGGTTGTTGTCTTTGTTGGCATTCAATTATTTAGCATCAAGTTTGGTGTTGTTTTCTTTGCTCCTCTTCAGTGAGCAGAAACCTTGCAATGATGCACAAAATATGCAACTGCAACAAGAACAAAATCGAATGAAATATATAACAAATATTAAGTGTGAAATATAAAACTCAGTAGCCGCGCCTTTACGCGCCAGATGCAATAAAACAGCTGCATAAATACACCTGTGCCGCATCATTGTCACACACACAAACCCACACATCTACACATAGAAATTTATATTGCATTCGACACGACAATTGAGAAGGACATTATTTTTCAAATCTATGTATATTTTTTATTTATTAAATATCAAGGTATTTTAATAAAATATTTTTTCTTCTTTTTCATATTTTCAAAGAAATATTTTAAATAAAAAAATTTGAAGATTTGTTTGTAAGATTTTTAATTGGTTTGTGTGTTACGTATTAATGATTTTTAACATTCTTATAGAGGCGTAATGGAATCTATATTTCTTGCTCACTAAGATTGTCTTTAATATTTATATCAATATATATTCTTATTTGCCAAATTAAACTCATAGATAAGAGTCACCGACAAAAAAGTGTCACCGACACACTTTTTCACTGGTTTCAGTGCAGAATTTTTTTAAACCCATTTATAAAACCACGAATACATCGACGAAAAGTGTTCAAAACATCTAATGGCTTAAAAAATAAACTGTAATTTTTTGGATGGTCAAACCCAGGATGTATCGTTGCAAATATCAAATAATATATCAAACACCAAATTCAAGCATAATGGGTTAGAAAAATTCAGGTAGATCCTTATTTAATATTCAGAAATATCGGAAACCCATGCAAAAACATACGTTTTTTGACAAAGGAGATATGTCCATTAGTGAATATGAAAATTACATATGGAGGAACTTCGGGTAAAGTGGACCACCATTTTCCATTTTTTGATATACATATAGTTAAAACACGTAAAACGGCGAAATAAATTCTTGGGCGGGTAATGTGAAGCAGTAAATGCGCGTAATGTGGGCCCGTAAGTTAAAAGTTATTTCAATCTTGAGTAGCAATCCGGAGAAATGAGCTAAAAATCCACCATAAAACTGTTTTAAACCATTTACACAAAGCTGGATTCAAAAAGAAGCTCCATGTTTAGATGCAACACCAATTAACAGAAAAAATAGGATGGATCGAATTTCCATCTGCGAATTTTACATGGAGAAGGTGATCGGGCCAAAGAATAAGCATGCCTGTATTGATAAGGATCGGTCAATTTTTAGCGGGTCAAATGGGCTCTGACTTTTGTTTGAAAAATTACAAAATTTGTATTCTATTGCCTATATACTTGCCCCTTTAAATTGATACCAATTATATGGTCGTACGTACTCAGATGTGGGAGTTACACTTAAATATTTAAAGGTGCTTACGTATTCATATATTATATAGTAACCTATTACCACATTAGAATCCTTTGAAATTTTCCTTGACGATCCTGGTATGGTCAAGGACAACGCCTATAATTTTCGGTGATGATCAGAAAATAATATTGGGTTGAAGTGGAACGAAAACTTAATTTTTGTGTTTTTTTCGAGTCGATATATGGGCCACAATTGAAAGCCAAACAACACAACACAACCCACGGCGAAGGAAATCTGAACAAGTAATTAGAAGGGCTGTACTGAATATTAGTCATAATAATATTTGTTGACCTCTAGTCGTCAAGATGTAAATATCGTGAAGTATTGCCCAAACTCAGAATGTAGTACCAAAGAAAGTTAGATTTTCGTGGAAGTTGTGTAGGGTATCATATGGTCGGCCACGTTCAACTATACTGCTCCGCTCACAGGTTTGGATTTGTTTTTCCCCAACCTAATATTTTATGTAATATATTATAATGTATATATGGGCAAAGTTGTCTTAAATTTTAATTTCGGAATTTTGCACATTTGTTTTTCAGGTATTTAAGGGAACCCCTCTATTTTCGATTTAAAATTGCAGAAAAGTCTCTCTTTTCGAAGGCTAGCATGATTTCCGATCACTGGAACGTCCGCGTCCGAAAATTCCAACAGCATTCGAAAGGGTACATGTCTGGCTTATACCAGAGCGAAGGATTATTAACATCGCACAAAAATTACCAAAAATATGTTGTTGTTACTTGATTTTCCACACTAACTTTTTATTATTATTTCAATTTATTTATTTATTTTATTTTTATCTAGTAGTACGTTTACATTGTTCCGAATTTCGTTAACCCAGTGGGTTTCAATTATCAATTCCCTTGTATACATGTCAAATAAATCCTCATAGAGTAGGTTTACCCGACAAAAAGCTCTAATGTAAATGTCGTTTACATCTCTGGCACTTTTTAACTAATATTGGAAATTTAATTTTTAAACACTCTGTACGGCAAAAATGTGCTTCTTTATACAATTTGGCGTCGATTTATTTACAAATATCCATCTTTCTTTCTGACTAGCTAGTGTGCACGATGGTCAAAATTTTGCCAAAAATTAATATTAAAATATCGGGCGGACTATCCGATATGAACTAAACTGCCTGTATAATTTTTGAAGATGTTACTTATTGGTCCACTCTTTCTAGTGCCTCTTCCACAAAGGATCAATATTTTGAAAACTTGTAAATCTCATATTAAGCGAAGGGAATATCCACGTTCATCCAAACTTTGCACACAATAATATTTTCACAAGGCAAGGCCTTTGGTGCAATTAACGACTATATAAGTCCATCATGACCAGTGTTGCCAATTAAGCACTTTTAGTGCTAGATTAAACACTTTTTAAACTTGTTTAACACAACAAAATTGATCTAGCACCTAGAATATTTTTTAGTATTTTTTTTTCTGGCACTCTTTATAATTTTCGGTATTTTCGGTTTCAAATATCTGCATATAGCCAGTCTCCAAAACTCCACAATGTGAAATTGCAGTTACTTTGGTGGGAAGCTGTGGTTATATCCTTCAAAATACCGCTACCGGTATTAGCTTTTTGACACCTCATAGAATCAAAAGTATAAAACTATAGTCAATTCGGTTAAAAAAACGTTCCCGGCGATACCGCTCTGTTGCGCTACCCCGAAACATGGACCAATATTTATAATTCATTGTGCCAATAAATGTACAAAATATTAAATTGAAACAACTTTGGTTGAAAATCGTGCCTAAAGTTACCCAAAAGCGAATAATGGACGTACCGCTTTATGGGGACTTCGTCCTATAATGATAATTTTGTATAGGGAAAATGTTTACCCAATGAAAATCCGGGTAAAAAATTCAGTTGTAAAACATTAGCATAGTTCACGTTGAACGTTCACAAATATTAAAAATTTTTAGTAGGACGATTTTCTACCCAGGGAGAATCCAAAATACCAAATTAAGGCACATTAGATTTAAAACCCTGCTTATGGGGACCCGCCCCATTTTCGGGTCAATTTTTTTTTTTATTTAATTCAATTCTACACTAATTCAAGAATGTCCCTACAAAATTTCAAGTGAAAATCTCAAGAACACTTGAAAATATAGCCGATTTATTGTGTCAGCATCAAGTGACGGTTAAAGGGCTTCTCAAACTTTAAACGCGTTTTTCTCTTTTGCGAATGGCGGGCACGATAACTCAAAAACTAATAACCCAATCGATTCCAAATTTTTACACGTTTCTCTGTGAGTGTATAACTATCGTATGAACTAGGATCAAGCCAATCGGTGAAGATCTTCCTTATTTTTTAACTTGGTATTTGGTCAAAAGTCGGCGATTTTCCAAAAATATTTTTTCAAAGGTCCACCATTTTGTTAATTTTAGAGCGAACTCAATAATCCTAGTTCATACGAGAGCCAGACATGTACTCTTTCTAACACCGTTGGAATGTTCGGATTCCGATGTTCCAGTGAGAAGTTATCATGTACGCCATCAAAAATAATAACAAAATTTTTTGTAAATTACACTGCGCTACAAAATAACAAAAAATTTTTTTTCATGTGTTCTAATGTACCAATTCTGTTTAGTTGGAGTCCCTGGACCACGAAAATACCTTTGGTCTTTCTGAGACACTTCGAAAATTAATTTTATAACGGTAAATATAAAGAAAAACGTGGTTTCATGGATTTGCAATTTGAAACTTGAATAACTTATTTACTTTATAATGGATTTATATTTTTCTTCGAAGAGTTAAATTTTTCCTTTCAAACAAGATATATATTTGGTAAATCGGTTGTGGATTGACTGAGTTACAGCGGTTGAAATGTAAAAAAATACGCATAAAATGACAAAATTTATTTTTCTTCGGACTGTACGATGAAATTATGATATCAAGCCATATAAGTTTTATTATATTACGGGGAAGAAAATTAAATTAGCTTTCGAAAATGATAAAAATAAAAAAAAAATCGGTTAAAAAATGTATGACTTATACACATTTTTGTATTGATTCTATGCATACTCTCTAAAGGAACTATGTGTCAGTGGACTGAGTGTATATCAGTTTAATTTGGTACTATTCAAAATTTTTTAGCACTTGCTGTCATTAAAAAAATCGATTTTTTATCACCAAAGTTTTGGCAACACTCATCATGATTATATAGGTCCATCATTATAAATGTAATAAAACACATCGACACATTATATATCAATTCCGCACACCACCGGAAACCATAGGCTTGGCTTAAGGTATATATACATTTTCTATGAGAGACAGACTATCGGAAACACAGACACTTATTAGGTATATCACCGGAAATAGCACTGTCACTGACCTCTTCCACTTATCACTATTATAGCACTTGATTATTTTTGTTCACCCCTGGTATTTGTAACAATTTTTTGGTTTTTTTCTACAAAGGGGTAAATTTAACTGTGTTTACTTTTTGTGGCGGAAGTTGCACATTTCACTGCACACTTTTTAAAGTATAAGTGCAATATTTTAAAAAGTGTGCAGTGAAATAAAAAATAATTATTTTACTATTCTTTATGCTCATGTAAAAAAACCTATTTTTAACATTTTGAATTATTGCATATTTTTTGTCGACGAATTATTTTCGAAAAATGCCGCTTTACTGTAAAACGGAGTTTGTGGAGCTTCTCCTATGTAAAAATAGTTTTAATTTTTATTTATTTAATATTTTTGTTGTTACTGGTAACCTGTAATGTATTATTTTTCTTGTTGGATTCGTTTCGGCTTTAGGTTATATAAAAATCCGTATTTTATTTTCTGTTTTTCTAATATCTCAATTGTCTTCGACAGACATCTTATTTATTTGAATTTGTAAATTTTGACTACTTTTGAAAAATGTATTTTGTTTCTAATTTTCGTACCGTATTTTGATTCTAAATCCGTTTCACTGTTAAAAGCTGCCAGTAGTCGCTGTTGTTGTTGTTGTTAAATTAATTCCGACGGTGAGAATGCATTTCATGCATATGTTCGAAGTTGATGCAGCTCAGCTGCAGTTCAAAATCAATTTGAATATAAAATTTCTTTTATTCCAAATCATATTCAGCATCAAAATAAAATTGAAACCGAAAGAAGTAACACGCACACACGTAGATTATTGCTGCTGGGGGCACTATGATTCCATCAAGTTGTTTTTGTTTTAAATTTGATTCATCATCTTCTTCTTTTCATACATTCTTTTAATTTCTGGATGAGAAATTTGTTTTTGTTTATAGAACTGGTATTTTCTTCAATACAATGAAAGTTCACATACGCACTCACGCATAGATCACTGACATGATTTTTTTTTTCAATATTTTCTTATTTTTTTTCTTGTTAGTACGTTTTAACAAAAATAAATCAAATTTAATTTATATTTATTTTTTATATAAATAAATCAATTTCATTCTTTTATTTTGACTTTAAGAGATTTAAGTTATATCCAATGTGTTCTGGGTGCAAATTTATTTAGCATCTCAATTCCACAGATTATTTTTGCATCATAAATTTCCTTTTGTTTTTTATTTATTTTCTATTTATTTAAAGAATAACAACTTATTTCACATTCCCAATTGCACTTTTATTCAATTATTTTTTTATTAAAAAAAATTCCATTATTTTCTTGTATTAATCCTTATTCTGTTAAAATTCCTTTGAAGTGGTCAGTCACATTGTTTCCCGCACTTTTTCTTTTCTATTTTTCCGCCACGCTATGTTATGTTCTCTCCACGAATGTTCACGTTCAACTGAGGCTGTGTAATTTTATGTTTTTGGCTATTGGCTCTCTCTGACAGTGGAGCTGCTGTTGCTGCCACTGCTGTCATTGGCAAGCAAAGCAAGGTGGTGGTGTTTTTGTTGTTGCTGTTCTTTTTTTTTTGTTGGGAACCATACCATTCTTATATGCAGGGCTGCCATATTTGCCGATTTATCGGCATTTTGACGATTTTTCACTCTAAAAATGGAAAATGCCGATTTTCTGATTTTTACCTCAGAATTGCCGATATTTCAACAATCGACACAAATTGTCTAACTTTATAATTTAATACGGCGTTACCATAAAAAACATATAAAATTGGCAGCTTTAAATCATTATAACTATCGGCGACTCGCCGCAGCCGTTTTCAATGGCTTAGATATCTGCATTTTTTGTCAGATATATTAAAACGTTTTGATTTTAATTTACATTCATTTAAATGCTTAAAACTTATTGATCCTGGAAGAGTAATGAAGAAGGGCAATAATTCTTTTCTAGATATTTTAAAAGAATTCCCCGATTTTATTTTTGAAACTGAGAGGCAATCTTTAGACTCCGTGTTTAGGGAGTTAAACTTTCTGAATTTTGAAGAAATTTTTGAAAATGCAGAATATAATTTAAAAAGTTTTTGGAAAAAATTTTCCGAAATTAAACGTGGGGACTCCAATTTAGCTTTTCCAGTTTTGTCTAAATTTGTACAAAGAATTATGGTTCTTCCGTAAATCTGAAAGATCTCACTAGTGTACATAATAATTACTATATTTTAGAAAAATCTACAATTTTTGTAGAAAAATGAATCTTTTATGTTATTTTTTTATACAGAATTGAATTTGTTATATTGTTTAATGTAATAAACAATATTGATTTGTTATAAACCAAAAAAATATGAATTTATTTATAAATTATATGCTGCCGATTTTTAAAAATACAAATGCCGATTATGCCGATTTTTTTCTGAAAAATTGACGATTTTTCATGAAATTTAACTGGCAGCACTGCTTATATGTCTCTGTTGGTGGTGTTGTTTGGTAGGGGAGTGCGTATTTGTTTTCTCATCACCGTCATCGTGACAATATTTAATAGGGTTGCCATTTAAATGGGGAAAAAATGCCATGTCATTTAAAAGGGATATTATATTTATAAAAAATTAACAATAGAGTCTTAAATGCGTCTGACAAACGGCCTTTATCTATAGAAGACATGTAAAGGGTTTAGTAAAAATCAAGGAAAGGTCTGTAAAAATCATCTATATAGAAACACATTCTAAAGCTTTTAAGTAGTAGTCATTCTATATATTCTATATATGTACGTCCTGTAAGAGACTTTTTGTAGAAGGTATTATATTGATAGAATATCCGAAGAAAGGCGTGAAGAAGACTATATGATGGGTATTCATCCTGAAGAAGGTGTTCAATCTGTAGTAGACCCAGATATTCCTTTATCCGAAGGTAAAATATGTAAATAAGGACATCTCTCGAAAAAAATATCTAGAAAAATGTATATCTATAGAAGATAAATTAAAGATAAATAAATTATTTCATCTGATAAAGACCTGATGAAAGTCTTCCACCTCAAGAATATCTTTGAACCTATAAATTTCAATTAAACTACTTTGTTATTGTAAACAAAAAAGTGTCAATCGGTGTTGACGACAGATATATATCGATCAGCCCCAACTTCGTATTCGATCTAGGCTAGGTAAAAATATTACGATGTGCATGATTTAGATAAATTGGATATTTCATTCGTTTCATATGAGATTTATATGTTTCAAATATTGACCCTTTGTGGGATAGGTAATATAAATAGTGGACCGATATGTCCCATTTCCTAACGCTATACAGGTATAGTTAAAACATTGGTAGTGCAAAGTTTTGTTAAAATCCGATAGTCCGATCGCATGATATTATACAATTAATTCTCAGCAAATTTTTGAACATTTTGTGTGGGAGGTATCAGAAGGAATGGACCGATGCGTCTCATCTTCGAACTGTGTTTAAGTTTGAAAGAAAGAATCTGATGCACACATGTTGTATAGTTATTGGATTACTAAATTTTCAAAATTGTGACCCTTTGTGAGGAAATACTAGAAGGATTGCGCCGATAAGTCCCATCTTTCAACACTATACTGGCTTGGTAAACTTATTAGATAGTTTGAATACAATCGGATAGTCCGTTTCCATGATACAAATTAAATTTTCAGCAAAATGTTGACCATTTTGTCTGGTACGTACCAAAAGGAATGATCTGATCCACATCTTCAAACTTGAACAAATTTTGGAAGAAATATTACAATGTGCAAAGTTTGGATGAAATCGGTTACTGGCCAGACAAACAGATGGACGGACATTTTCTGTGTTTTTAAGGTATTGGCCGTAATTTACCACCAAAGTGGCTTTATGTCAGCCTCCAAAAACCCGGAATGTTTTTGGAGGCTGACATAAAGCATACATACATCTATGCAACCTTTTCTGCAAAAGTGTCCGATATAGATACAGTGAGTCACAGTCAAAAGTGAATTCAACAATGCAATTATGTGAATTCAATAAATATAATAATGATTGTTAAATAAAGTTTTTTTTTTAACAAACGGATCTTTTGGATGGTTAATGCTTAGTATGTTATCTTTTACAGCTTTCAACTTTGCATCGATTTTACCAAGTTTTAAGTGTAAAATGTCAAAATTTCCCCCATTCTACTAGTAAAACCTTTTTTAGACTTGGTTCTTGAGATGTTATGGCTTCTAATAATTTCTTCAAAATACTTCACCTGAGAAGGTGTTTGAATCACTTTTGGACAATTATAAAATATCGATTCTGGAACGAACTGGGGCTTGTGTTTTGGAGTCACTATTTTGATAAAATTGAAATGTCCGAAACCCCAATTTTCCTGCACTATATTTCCAATGAAATTTTAAATTGTTTATATAAAAAATCTTATCCATAATTCCTTCAATAAAAACGAGATTTCCTACTCCGACAGCGATTATACAGCCACATACTATTCCTCCGGGATTTACGGTCGGAGTTGTGTGCTTATTCCGATCTGCGTCATACGTTAAATGGTCAATCCGACCCAAACATGATAAATTTGCTTTCATCAGCAAAAATAACAGATTTAAAACCCAGTAAGGAAAGTCGGACGGGGCCGACTATATGATACCCTTCACCACTTTGGGTATATTCAACAGATGAAACCTAACAGACGTCGCATTTTTAAAGGACCAGTAAAATGAAATTGGATCCGTAAACATGTCATTCCGCAACCTATGCTAAATTTTTCATTTGGTCAGATATAGAAGCTATATCTAAATCTGAACCGATTTCAATGAGTTCAGGAAACTTAACACACATCATTCTAGACCTAATTGATTACGCTGTGCCAAATTTCGTGCAAACCGAAATATATTAAGGGACTTTGGTACACCATTTACCTTAAATCGGACGAAAATATATATGGGAGCTATATCTAAATCTGATCCGATTTTCAGGAAACTTAACACACATCATTTTAGACCTAATTCATTACGCTGTGCCAAATTTCGTGCAAATCGAAAGATATATAGGGACTTTGGTGGACCATTTACATTAAATCGGATGAAAATATATATGGTAGCTATATCTAAATCTGAACCGATTTTCAGGAATCTTAACACACATCATTCTAGACCTAATTCATTGCGCCGTGGAAAATTTCGTGCAAATCGAGAGATATATAGGGACTTTGGTACACCATTTACATTAAATCGGACGAAAATATATATGGGAGCTATATCCAAATCTGAAACGATTTTTCCCAATTTCAGTTGGGTTTGTCCTTGGGCCAAATAAGTGAGCTATGCCAAATTTCATCCTAATCGTATCATAAATGCGACCTGTACTTTGTTCACAAAAATACATGGACGGACGGACATGCGTAAATCGACAACACTTCCCACAACTACCTAGCAAATGATAAATCATTCATCTATCGCTATTCTTACATTTATATGGACCCCCTTCACATATTGGAATTAATGCGAACTAGCGTGCTGATAAATTTGCAAAACACGCAATAAACCCAGGATGCAGTATTCAATCTCAGCTATCAGTCAAAGATGGATCCAGACATATTTACAAAATTCTATCTGATGAATGGACTCACAATTATACGGAACTCTTAAAGACAAAAGGAACCTACTTTTTCCAGTTTTTTCCTCAAATACCTAAACTCCATTGGCATTCTTTAACTCCCATTTCGCCAACAGATATCAAACTCATTAACAGACTTTATACAGAACACACGTATGGTAAAGTCTATCATCACCGAAAGAAAATATCAAGCACAAACATCTGCGAGTGCAGCAAATATAATACAGTCAGGAACGATTTTACTTCTTCAGAGACTTTGATAACTTACCCAGTCTATTAATCACAAAATCAACTAGTTTACTACTTTATCTATGTAAATTCATACACAAAGCTGAAATTTGGTTATAACGTTCACTTTGTGATATGCCGATTAGCAGAACCCTACTAACTCAACCTAAAACAGTTGTGGTTCATGATTACTCTTTATTTATTCTTGTTCCCCTATATTTTATGAAATTTCCACTTATTGGCAACCCTAACTGATCGCAAGCACCCATAAGAGACCGCATTTTTGCAAATCCCCAAATGGGGGGTGAATTTCCACTTTGATGTCACATTGTGTGCGTCGTACGTCGTTTGAGATCCGCAGCACTAAATATCTATTCAAAATTGAGATCGTTCATCATTGTTGTAATAATAGCAACAACAAGAATAATTACAAATAAAACATGTGGTGGCACCTACAAAAAACAATGCGAAACAAAATACCGAAAGATTTTCTATTGTCCTGAGTTCTTTTATTATTGTGGAATTAGATGCCAAAATTATAAGGGCAAAGAAATCGCTATTATTTGATCATATGGTGATTATTTTTAAACGGGCACTGTCTCCTATTCATCTCAAATTATTAACTATTACTTTTCCATTGTTTTCTTTTAAAATTTCTAAACAACAACTAAAGGAGATCACATTTTTCCCGCCAAAACAAAAATCAGAGTAGAACTACATATGTTTTTGCCGTCATTGTCTCGGAGAGGATGGGGAGGTTAATACCGTGTGTCATTATTTACTCACTTGACGACTCTTAGGGGTCGTGTTTTGTCTTCGGTGTATTTACCGCTCCAATTAGCATCTCTCTGGAGAGCAGAGAACTGTCTGCATACAAAACGATGAAGAAGAATAATCTTATAAGAACAACATCCAGCTGTAAGGAATTTTCAAGTAAAATATTGACAGTGACACTTTTAATTCAAATAAAATAAAAAATATATATAAAAACAAATTTGTGGCCCGGTGTTTTCAAATTGTTCATAGGGCCAGATTCAATACTTATTGGTGGTAACATATAAGTGTTTTTGTTTTTCTATTTTTGGAAACCCAATGCTCTTGTTCTAGTCTAAAATTGGATGCTATTTAGGTATGTATGTATGTATGTTGTTGTTGATGGGCATCTTTCGAACATGTTGTAAGTGGAAACATACATCAGCATCACTTGTTGCATCGATAGTTCTCCAAGATCAATGAACTCTTGCATGGTTCGAACAAAAACAACAACAAATAGGCAGGTATGGTAGGGGATGAAAGGCTAAAGACAATTTTTGTGACGAAAGTTTTGAAAATCAATAAATTCGAAACGCGGTGCTTATATGGAAAAATTCAGATACGGTAAATGCTACATTAAGAATTTGCGCATTTGAATTTTCATTAGGGGCATATTTAAACAAGTAACAAGACTCGTTAAGTTCGGCGGGGTCGAACTTTTTGCCCTTCACTCACTATGAGGTGAACATTCAAAATACATAAAATCGATCAGAACTTTTGTAGAACGATTTATAATGCAAAATTATAGCCACCCACTTCGGTCGAGAACATTCCTAAAACACCGAATAATATGGGGCCTACTCCGAAACATGAGTCAATATTGGCAAGTTTTTTGCCCACTTAGGATCCAAAATACTACATTACAGCTATGCGAGTGGGACCCTAAAATGTGAATCAATGTTGATAAAATTTTGGTTTTGAAAACCCAACATACCAAATTACAAACAATTCATTTAAAACACAAGCCTAAAATACAGAATACAGGTGAGATAAAAAACACCATAATTTTTACATTTTATTTTCTCATTTTATTGAATTGTCGGAAATATCATTAAATTTTAGAATACGTTTTCATGTGTTCGAATTGGTAACCTTTGGCACGAATTATGACATTCAAACGGCCAATGAAACCGTCACACGCTGCCCGAATCTTGCTCTGCAGTATTTTGACCTATTCCCGACGAAGCGCTTGCTTGAGGTGATCGACACTTCGATATTGTTTAGTGACAACCATTCTTTCCAAAATACTGCAGACACAATAGTCCAACGGATTGGTATCCGAAGATTTTGTTGGCTATTGTGCGCTGGAAATTAAGCGAGAACCTCATTTTGTAACCATTTTTGCGTGTCGCGTGCTGAGTGCGATGGTGCTGAGTCCTGTTGGAATGTCCAAGGTCTGCGGCCAAAATGTTTGCCCGCTGTCTGAGGCTTTAATACACCCTCCAGAATATTTTCGCGATAATATTCGGCATTTATTCTGATGTCACGGTCGATTAATACGAGCGTAGAGCGACCATCGGCTGTTATGGCGGCCCACACTTTCACCATGGCCTGCGCTTGGAGGTGCCGAAGGTGCAGATTTTCAGCTGACCTCATTTTGTTTGTTTACAAACTGCTGGACAACGAATGTTTTCTCATCGGAGAAAACCAAATTCGGCAGTTCACCACATTCGGCCAAGCGATGCAACTCTTTAGCTCTTTTGCGGTATTTCTTTCCGTTGCGGTATAAGTTCTTGCACTTTTTGGAATTTCAATGGCTTTACCCCGAGCTCACGTTTCATTATTTGCCGAATGGCATATTGCAATTTTGTTCAGCTCTCGAACCATGTCAATTCCTACACGATCACGTAGCCCCAACAAAACTTGGGTACCAAAAACCACCACCAAGAAACCCATGGTACGATCAGGAGTGTCGTAATGCTACTGATGTGAAAAAACGCAGCGTATAGGACAACACTGCAGACAGTAGCAACACGTAATGCGATGGAGAATTATCGGGAGAAAAGGAGAAAGAAGAAACGTATTTTCAGAAAAAAGAGAAAAAACAAGAAAAACATGAGCGTGAGCAAATCGAGATGTACAGGAATCAGAATTAAGTCCGCAAATTTTTACCAACGAGTAAAACACCAAACCGAAGGCTTTGGTGCAGGCACATTTTCCTGTAGAGATGAAGAAGGTAACAAATACAGACAGCGTGTTGAGGATCTGGAACTGAAGTCAATGGTCAATGACATTGGACCATACCAATGCAGCTTCAGGACTGGAAAATCCACCATTGACCAGATTTTCACTCTGCGCCAGATCCTGGGAAAAAACCCACGAAAAACACATCGACACATACCACCTATTCATCGACTATAATGTCGCATTTGACAGCCCTATCCGTTCAAAGGTGTTTAAAGCCATGTCTGCATTTGGCATTTCTGCAAAATTAATTAGGCTATGCAGGATACCTTTAACTGGTACAATATCAGCAGTTAAAGTAGGAAAGAACCTCTCGGAGCGCTTCAATACCGAACGATGATTCAGACAGGGTGACAGGTTGTCGTGTGACCTGTTCAACATCCTGCTTGAAAATGTCATACGAGATGCAAATGTGAACAGAAATTGCACTCTGTACACCAAACAGCATATGTTACTCGGCGACGACATCGACACCTTTGAACGAATTGAGAAGGAGTCTGCCAAAGTGCGACTGGCTGTAAATGGCGAGAAGTCCAAGCTGATGGTATCAACGCGCAAGACGTATAGTAGACTCGGACCAACTGTGGAACTTGAAAACTACAGCATCGAGGTAGTGAACGATTTTATATACCTCGGTACCGCCACAAACAAAACGAATGACATCAGTTTTTTTTTTTAAATTCGGAGAAGGATAGTTATGGCCAATAGATGCTACTATGGTCCGAGCAAACAACTCAAAAGCAAGGCCACCTCTTGTCATACCAAACTCACACTCTACAAGACGCTGATACTACCCGTGCTGTTATATGGATCTGAAGTATGAGTACTTGTGCAAGCAGATGAGGCAGCTCTTGCAGTGTTTGAGAGAAAAAATCTCCAAAAGATCTATGGGCCGATCTGCGTTGACGGTGAATCATGGGTTGTACCAGCTATTCTCGTACATTGACATTGTTAGACGTATTGAGCTGCAGCGACCTAGCTAACGTAGGTCATGTTGTGAGTATGGATGAAGAGGCCTCAGCCCAGAAGGCATATAAAAGCGAAACAGCTGATGGTTTACGCAGGAGGGGAAGGCCAAGAATATGATGGAAAGACCAAGTGGAAGACGACATTGCCGAATGTGGTCTTTCAGATTGGCGCAAAAGACCGACGCGCCTAGAAATCTTTTTTAAGCTCGGCTTATGGAACGAACGTTCTGTAACAAGCCAGCTATGTAAGTAACTATCCGGTAACTAACAAATTTCCAACTTCCTGGCAATTTTCTATAATTTCAGTTTAATATGTTTAATTAACATCCATCTAAGCTATTCAAAAAATTTTAAAGAAAAAATAGAAAAACTGTTTTATTTCACGACTTACATAAAAATGTACATAAAATTAATTATTTATAATTAATTGTGCACTCAATATTTTTTTCTTACTCCCGAGAGAAAATTTTTCGAACAAAAGAAAAACATAACATAAATCGGCATTTAATTTGATTAACTTGTATCATTGTTCAAGAATGCTTCACCAACAGCTCAAGAGCATTGTGTATGCCTTAAAAGGAAAAAATAAATCTCAAATATATGCTATCCACTTAATAAAAATACATCAATGATCCCACTTAATGAATCTGAATCTGCAGGTTAATTCACTCGGTGTAACAATAAAACAACAACAACAATGAACAATTTTTGTTTGTTTTCCAATACTCAACACTAATTGAGATTTAATTCAATCATAATAACGAGCCCCCGCAGGCCAGAGGGATGAAGATTGGAAATTAAAATACACACACTCTAGGAAAAACAAAAACAACAAAAAGAAGAGATCGGTAGGGAAAAAAATCTCTGAGCTCTTGACGTTGAATGGAATTTTTTTTTTCACTGTACTAAATTAATTCTGAATATACCAGGGATGGATCTCCAATTGATTTTGTATACGTACAAGACACCATTGAATTTTTGGCGGGACTTTTATTTTATTTATTTTTTTTTTGTCGACGACCTGTTGTGAAAAATAAAACCTTGCATAGAGATACGCATACCTATGTATGTATGTACTGTTAATCTCCTTTTGAATTTGCAATATATTCCCTATGTATATTCCGGTATGACATCGTCGGGTCATTGTTCCCAATAGTTGCTGCCGCTGTTGCTGCTTTTTTTCTTCCTGTATAAATTTTGTATATAATTCTTTTGCAAATTTGTTGTTGTTGGTTGGTTTTTCGCATGAGTGGAAATGTCAAATTGGACCCTTGTTATCATCGATTTTGAGTTCTTCGTTTTTGTTTTTTCATCTGTAGCCATGATGACAAGGTTTCAGAAATTTTATTTTTTTTTATTTGTTCTAAATTTATTCTGCCTTTTCCAATGATTAATGAAGAAGCTCAAGCTTGTCTGTCTGTTATCAGCAAGTGGTATGGCTTAGCGTTAATATGTGTGCGTCTGATTGTGTGTATACCAAGTAATTTAAAATAATTTCAATTTCAAATCGCTGTTTTGAAAATAATTAATAAATTCAGATTAAATGTTAGTTTTTTTTATGAGAGATGCTCTAATCTGGAAGAAATGAAAAAAACTTACACAAAGTAATAAAAAGTATGAATTAATATTATTAATTTGTTGTTAGGTTAGAGGGTCACACAAATCGAATGTAATTATTATAGTTTTTATTATTATTTTTACGATTATTTGTTCAAATTAAAATGTAATAAAAAATAAGAAATTGACTTGGGCTACGAATAGTCAAAGATGGAAAGCATTCTAATCAGAAGAGAGAGAGTGTCTCAGAATTATCAAGTGAAATATACCACCATAGGTATATAGACACTTAGAAGGTCCCAATCATACGTGGAACAATGCTACACCGAATGAGTTTGGAAAGAGTGGCTAAAACCTCTGACTATATGATACCCTTCACCACTTTGGGTATATTCAACAGATGGAAGCCTAACAGACGTCGCATTTTTGAAGGATCATTAATATGAAATGAAACAGGTCTTTCTGCAACCTATAAATTTTGGTCAGATATAGAGTTGCTTCTTACAATAGGACAAAATTATGTAAATTAATTTAAAGCAAAATATCTAAATGTAAACCGATTTTATCGAAACTTGTCACATTTTAGGTTACACTTATTTTTTATGTTTCGCGCATTCGGCCACATTTTGAGTTCTTTATTCTATATAAAAACATATAGGGGCTTTGGTGCACCATTTATTTAAAATCGGACAAAAATATATATGGGATCTATATCTAAATCTGAACCGATTTTTACGAAATTAAAAACACATATTTCTAGACTTAATTCAGTACGCTATGCCAAATTTCGTGCAAATCGAAGGATACATAGGGACTTTGGTGCACCATTTATCTAAAATCGGACGAAAATATATATGGGAGCAATATCCAAATTTGAACCGATTTTCATGAAATTTACAAACATCATTCTAGACCTAATTCATTACGCTGTGCCAAATTTCGTGCAAATCGAATGATATATAGGGACTTTTGTACACCATTTACCTTAAATCGGACAAAAATATATGAGAGCTATATCTAAATCTGAACCGATTTTCATAAAACTTAACGCACATCATTCTAGACCTAATTCATTACGCTGTGCCAAATTTCGTGCAAATCGAATGATATATAGGGACTTTGGTGCACCACTTACAAAAAATCGGACGAAAATATATATATGAGCTATATCTAAATCTGAACCGATTTTTATGAAATTTTACACATATTATTCTAGACCTAATTCATTACGCTGTGCCAAATTTCGTGCAAATCGAATGATATATAGGGACTTTGGTGCACCACTTCACACATCATTCTAGACCTAATTCATTACGCTGTGCCCAATTTCGTCCAAATCGAAAGACATATAGGGACCGTTTACATTAAATCTGACGAAAATATATATGGGAGCTATATCTAAATCTGAACCGATTCGTCGTCCTTGGGCCAAACAAGTTTGGCATAGGTCAAATTTCATCCAATTCGGATCATAAATGCGACCTGTACTTTGTTTACAATTTAACATGGACAGACAAACGGACATGCATAAATCGACTCAGAAAGTGATTCTATGCATATTCTATCTCGTTTCCTTTTGCCTGTTACAAACATATGCACAAAGACATAATACCCTGTACCACAGTGTGGTGAAGGGTATAAAAAGGCAGGAGGGTATAAAAAGTTAATTATGTACACACATTACGGCAAATGCAATGAATTTCGAAGGTTCGGCGAATACAAGAAATTAAAAAAGGTATTTCTTTCTATTTATAAAAAGATTTTCAGGCCTAAACCTGTTGTGAATAGCCGCATTTTCCAACCGAAGTTGGCGTAGTTCGCCTTTCCGGATTCTTTGAGGGTGTAAAATTTGTTGCAAACAATGTTTAATATAGGTCGATTTTTCACACAGTCAACATATATAAAGGTTCCTTCCACTTTTGGCCACTCTTTCCAAGCAACTTGGCTGTATTTCCAATGTATAGAGGGAGTACAATGTTCGTCCGACTGAACTTTACATCAAATTTATTCTTTTTTCCTGAAATTTCGAAGTCGTTATTAAGACACCGGTTATAACGAGCATTTATTTATAGATAAAATGTTCCTAGTCCCGTGGTTTTAAGACATATTTGTCATACAAATTTTTACTCTTATAGTGAACTACGGGTATAGCGGATTTTTTTTTAATGGATTAATTATTCGGTTCCAACTTTCAGTTTTCATTTATTTTAATGATGACAATGAAAAGTTCATTTAACGCTGGCAACCATTACCAAAAACAAAAATAAAATATTCAATTGTAAGAAATAAAATATTCCAAAACCCAAAAAACAAAAACTAGCAAAACATTTTTGAAAAGATTATACCCTGTTTTTGTTGTTTATGTAATTTAATGCCAATAAGATAAGACGACAGCTGTCATTCTTAGCTACCTCGTTGACAATAACAATAACGCAGAGACAGACAACCTCAAAATGCAGCAAATTCATATTTCTAAATAAACACAATTACTATAAATAAATATTGAAATATGAAAATAATAGAAACTATTTCAACACCATTTCCGTTTATAAAAAAAATACCCCCGATTTTTTTTTATAAAGTAGTATAAAGTATCTTGGGGTATTTGGCAGTCGGAATATGTTCTCTTAGCCGTCGAAGTATGGACAAATTGATGTCGGATAATTTAATATTCTTCAGATAGGATAAACTCCGAATATTAGCTATGTTGACGTGTATACCCTCCCATAATTCTCATTGATGTTTGAATTAAAGCTACAAAATTGTCTATCAGACTTTATGTTGTGTAGAAAATGAGGATGAATACTCTTACACACTCTTCGATTGGAAATTTAAAACGCATTTTAGATTTTTTCATTTATGGTCTTGCAGAAAATGAATGAATTTTTTGAATTCTACATATGTTGTTATAGTACTGTGCATTTTACGGAATCAATGTTGGTGTTGGGCTGCCGGAAAGCCGGGGCTGATGCAGTTGCGCTTAAGCATTACCATTAAAATTGCGTTCAGATTGGATGGGAGGCTCCAACATAGTACACTCCTCTACGACCTGCCACTCTAGGAATGCTTTATAAACTGTCGATTAGTATCTGGAACTATCTGACAACCTTGCTGGATTCCATCCAGGATTCGAGAGTGACACGACCGTTGCCCTTAATTTACAATTTTGCATTGCTTCAGGTGGTCTAGCCACTTTTTTCTTTTTTTGTACTCGCACCTTGACTGTTGCCTTTTAAGTTCTGCTAGATTAAGTTCTCTCACTCTTGGGTCTTCAGGGGTCATGCATCGATGCTCGTATCGTTCGTTGGTCAATATCATAGCCTCTGCTGTAAGGCTTGATCTTACTTCGGTTATTCGTCCAATATTTTCCCGAAATACTTCTCAGCTACCCGAAGATCGGCTATCCGAGGATCTGCCCGAGGTAGCTCTCTGAATTAGTGATTGAAAATTTCTCTTAAATCGTGCCAATTTGTATTCTCATGGTTCAGGGAGTATGGCGATCAGATATTATGAAGTCTCTGGTGATCTATGTCGCAGCAACAAGAAAAAAAATTCGACTCATAAACTCCACAATTTCGCTGATTTTGTTCAGGAGACAATCGCAGTTAAACTGCGGGAACGATGCGTATTCGAGACATTGAACCGGAAAATGTGGTGTTGCATATGTAGATGATGATAAGAAGTACATGCTGATCTTGAGGAACCTGCTGCATTGCCTCCTATTCCCTCCGACGATAATTAAGTCACACAGGGAGATGTACTGGGGCAGCATGCTGCAACACAACTCCTATCACAATGCTCCTGTATACATTAAAAACGGGAACAGCCTCAAAAATGCACGCGTTCGCCACATCCATTGAGGTGGAGCGGTTCTCACAGACTATTCAAGAATTATTTACGTACTTAGTTGGCTCGAGACAGAAAATTTTTTCCATAAGCCGATTTCCAGTCGCATTGATCCTGTGCGCAGTTTTTCCAATTTAAAAAATCATGTTCGGCCGAAGATCTTTCGTATAATTTTTCTCTCAAACATCCCAAGAGCTGTCTCATCTGCTTGCGCAAGTACCCATCCATATACCAGCACGGCGTCTTGTAGAGTGTGGGTTTAATCTGGCGAGAGGTGGCTAAGTTACACTATAATATCATATTTTGGCAAATAATATAATTCTCCGCATGAAAAACGAGACTAGGCCTTGAAATACCTAAACTTTATGTGGGGCAAAGCATGGACCTATATTGAAACGTGGAAATTTTGGATGAAGTAATCACTTTCGAAATGTTCTAAATTTTTCCACATTTGTGGAAACTGTGTAGTGTTTTCGTTATTTAAATTAAATACGTGGAATACTAAACCGTCTTTTCATAATTACAAAAATTATGTTTGACACAACTGTCAGCACCATGAAAGTCAACGGTGGCGGCGACGGTGTTGGTGGTGGTGGCATAATTTTTCCGCCTGAACTCATTAACCATCAGCTGCTAGCTGTAGGCGCAACCACAGCCAATGCAATAGATTTCTGGTGCAGTAAAATACCACAACCCTGCCTCTCAAAAAATATGATTTTCCTGCTGTTCTTCGACATCGTACAATTAAAATTGTCGCATGAGTGCAAGATAAATGCAAGAAGATATCAAAAATTGTGTTTGAACAAAAACAGTACCATCGAAATTTTAATATTTCTTTGTGAGTTTTTGTTGTTTTTGTTCTTTTTTGGCCACCTTCGCATAATCATAAATTAAATTTTTAATAAAGTGTGAACAATATGTGCTATAAATTTACAATGCCATAAACTAATCTATGCTGGCATGTCTAAGCAAAACTATTTATTTTAATTGTTAGAACAAAGAGGCCTAAGCGATGTACGAACTAAAGACTATAATAAATAATTCGAAGGGAAGAAAATCGCAATGACGTATATAAGAGGTGAATTGCGGAATGTGTCCCAGAATAATAATGAAAATACTATATTAATTAAATCGGGAAATGATTTTAAAGAGTGATACCTCCATTTTGCAAGGTTTGTGTATTCCTAGAGATATTAAGTTAATGCCATGAGTCCAATTAACAGGAAATCGGTTGGGACTATATATTGAAGCTATATTTAAACTGAATCGTTTTTCACAAAACTTAAACACCACATTCTAGTCTCAATTGGGAAGATAGTGCAAAGTTTCGGGTTAATTGAACACACTTTCGGAGTCTACACTCAGTAGAAGAAGTCTGCGTACAAAAGTTCTATTAATTAAAGATATGAAGGACTTTCTATGATATCCAGCTTTTTCAGAATTTTTCGAATTGCGTCAGGGCAGATGGCCTTGTAAAACGTTTTTTACGCGTTCATCAATTTGCGATGCTGAAGGAGTTGGATTTTGTTGCACACTTGGCAAAACTTTGCACGTTTCACGGCTTGTATGTATTGGCGGTCCGCCAGAACGTGGACAATTGGATTCGATTGGAAATTTTTACCACTCTTTGTATTGAAGAATGTGTTCTACCAATAATTCGATCAATTTCACGGCATGTTTTTTCTTCGAGGGCATCGTTAATTTTCTTGTTATAGAAAGTTTTTAAAAACTCAAGAACTTCTTAAAATAGTTACTTCTGTAACATCGAACGAAGAAAATGCGCTTGTTCAATAATTCGTGTAACTACAATGCGGGGAATCACTATTTCACTCTTTGTACGCAGACTTTTTTCTATGCAGTTAACTAGGATTTTTTTCATAAACTAATCGATTTAAACAGTGTTGCCAGATCTACAACTATACAAACGCCATCGATTTTTTTGAAGACCTAAAATCAAGCGTATGATAAAATTTTGTATAGAAACTTGGTTTTCGAGTAAAGGGTAAGGTTGTACTCAGACTTATTCTACTGAGTGTATATCAGAACTATATCAAAATCTTTACCGATTTTTGTCGAAACTAAGGCTACTTTGGAAGCTAGGGAGCATTTCAGTATAAGTACTCAGCTTATCGCCCTTGTAATGCGTATGTTGTGAAGAAAACAGGTGTTGCTATAAATGAGTTTTATTATAATAGGCTGCGAACTATTCAATTGATCCGTTAGAAGGTTGAATTTCGGAACTAAAAATTTCATGAGTTTAATTCGTTGCAAATCTGATTTTGTATACCAACAAGACAACTATGTTGTCAGGGTATTACAGCTTTATATGGTCCCAAGAGTTAGTAACGTCTTGAAATATTGCTCCTAGACACACCTTTTAGTAAATCGATATAGACATGTGTGTCCGTCCGTCTGTTCATTATAATTTGTAAACACGATACAGGCCACAGTTATGGTCCAATCTTCACGAAATGTTGGATGTAAGACCGTTTCCGGCCAAACAAGACACCTACTGGTTTTTTGTTAATGATCGGTTAATATTTAGGGGTCATCCCAAAATCGTTATTTTTGTCTGTTTTTCTGGTCGCTCTAGAGGATACGAAATTTTACACGAAGGCTTGAATCTGGCCAAAAGAAAATGTATGACTGATGTTTTGATAGAGATCGGTCAATATTAAACGGGTCAAATGGACCCAGACTTTTTTGTGAAAAATGAAAAAAAAATTGTATTCTGTAGCGTATATATTTACTCCTGAAGGACATAGATCCGAGGAGTTGATAGTATATCCAAGGAGAGTGGTTCACCTTTAAAATGATACCGGCGTAAATTATGCGCTGATTGCTAGGATACTTTGCCTAAGGTTCCGATTATGGTCAATGTCGAAGACTTTAAATCGGTAATGATCAGATGGTATTTAGGCGATAACATTGAGGGAACATAACAAATTTTCCATGTCAAAGGGAATCTGGACAACTAACTAGAAGGGCTGTTTTGATAATAATCGGCCAATAATCAGCGTATCGAATCAACCAAGACATTTCTGTTTAAAATTAAAAAAAAAATAATGTTATGGCGTAAATATTCACCCCGAGAAAACTAAATTCGGTAAATATGCCAGGGTAAGAAAGAGGAGCTCTAATCAGTCAAGAGGGTGCAAATATCGCAATCACAGATCTTCAGGATTAAATCAGATAAATTTGGCAGGGCAATTGAATGAGTGCAGTGTGGTATGAGGTTATCAATCTATGCCCAATCCGAATTGAAACGAATACACCATCCTTAACGTAATAGGGTCAAACAACGGTATTCACTCTGTATTCGTTCAGCGCTGCGGCAACTGCATTAATATGAATGCTATTCAGACCTGCACGATTGGTAACATGATCTAGAACTCCCTTTTTAACGTTCGACCTCTCTCTCTCTAAATCATGCAGATCCTTTCTGACGTGCCTGGGTGGAGGATTCTTATCCACCATATGATGGTTAGGATGATTGTTCCTGAAGCAGCCGAGCAGGAACTGCCATGTAAGCATATTGCTATGCTGATGTAAGTCAAGGACCTTCCTCTCATTGTGAAGATGGTCCACTGGTGTTATGAGCAGGCACCCTGTCGCAGTTCTCAGGGCGGTGTTCTGACAGATCTGAATACTTCTCCATTGCGTAACACTAGTATTCGCAGACCACACTGGTACCGCACAGCTAGACCGCAAATCGACCTATAGCTTTGTAAGAATTCAACAAGGTTTCCATATCGGGTTCCGTGATAGTTACGTAGGGTATCATATGGTCGCCCCCGTCCGACAATACTACTCCGCTCACTGGTTTTTTAATATTTTCAGGGACCTAATGTAATGGTGGATTTTTATATATGGTATTTTTTAAAATAATTTTTAAGGACCTTATAGCCCAGCCAAATTTGTTTTTTAAAGACAGACGTAACTTATTAAAAAATATATTTTCAAGGACCTAACACTAGCGAGAATTTTTTAAATAATTTTGCAAAGCCCAACGGGGATTTATTAACATTTTGTTCAAGAATTCTGGATTTATATTTTTAAAATACATATATTTTTTCAACGACTTAACATAAAAATTGATGTTGTTTAAAAGAATACTTTTCAAACCTATCCAACAAAAACGTGAATTTTGAAATACCTATCATAAGAGTAAAGTTTTTAAAAATGTTTCCTCAGGGACTTTAATAGGTCAAATATTTTTATATATGACTAATTATATGCGTGGAATCTGTAAACATATTAACTCAAAGGTTTAACAGAAACTTGAGTTTTTAAAAAAATATATTTTCAAGCACACACAAGGACCTATAACAAGTTCGGATTTTTTAAAAATACTTGTTCAAAGTGGTGATGACAGCGTGGATGTTTAAAATATATTTTTTACAGATATTAAAAAAAATTATTGTCCTTCGTAACTATGATTTTTAAGTAGGGGAGACTGGGGCACCTTCGGCAATCGCGTTTTCGATATGAAGCTCTCACCGTACACCTCTAGTTTCGATACATAGGTATCGAATATCGAAATAAATAACTGACACAAAGTTTGAAATTTCTAGCTAATAAGCTTATTTAGATACAGTATTTTTCATTGAACCTACGGTTGTTTGTATTTTTATAGATATTTCTGTAATATTTTGATTTCCATTTTCAAAATTCATGTAAGTATTTCCTTTTACTTTTCACCGGTTAATTGCATAATAATATAAAACTTTTTAAATTTTAAGACAATATTATTAAAAAGTGGTTTTGTAACATTAAATTTTTTTAAATCATTAGTAGTTCCAATTATACGTGATGTGTATTATTATAGAAATATTTAAAAAAAAATATAATGTTTTTATTTTTATAGATATTTCAAAACTGATCGAAAAAAAAAAACAATGAAAAAAATAGAAATATTTAAAAATATAATGTTTTTACAAAACTATAAAAAAAAAAATGTACATTTCGGGGTACATTCGGCATTTTAAAGTGGGGCACATTCGGCCATATAGAGATTGTGCAATATTATTTCCTTAAAATGTTTTTGAGTTTGTCTTTAAAACTAATCCTTTACTATGGCTCGAAATTGCATATATATAAGATCAAACGTGCTTGTATTGACGAAAATGCGATAGAAAACCCCTATTTCTGATGGTGTGTGCGACCTTGAGATGTAAACGTTCGCCGCTAGAAAATAAAGCCCTATAATTCATAAATAAAGCCCTACATTCAAATTTCAACCAGACGGATAGCGATGACAATTACCCGGCTATGACTATGGTGCCGAATGTGCCCCATCAAATGCCAAAGCTACCCCGGGTTGGGGCACATTCCGCGAATTTGACTTTTTTTATAAAACTGTAAAATTTGTTAACTAATACTATTTTTTATATCTTTTTGGTACTATTTTTTATAATTAAGTGTCAGAGGGCAATAATCAGCTATAAAGTTGTTATATATGTTGAATAAGTACTGAGATATAGAGCTCTAAAAAAAAAGTGCCGAAGGTGCCCCAGTCTCCCCTACTTTCCATTTACAATTTATTTTTTTATAAGAACAATGACAAGCGCCGATTTAAAAAAAATATGTTTAAGGACAAACATTAACCTTTATATTTTTAAAATATTGTTTTAGAATCTTTATTAATTTTTATTTTTTTCCTCCACAACTTCCCACCCACATAGTGTATACATTTTTCTTTCCCCCATTAAAAGTTTCTTGTCTCACATCTCCTCAAATATGAGCAACTAGTCAATCGGAGGAATCATATAATAAATGTTTATTATAAACTAATACAATTTTATGAAGGGGGATGTTTGTATATTTCAAAACTACACATAATAATTTATATTTAGTTTGAAAACTTTTAAAATAAGCTTCAATGTTATTGGAAAACAATCTAAAACTACATTTACTAAAATATTGAGTGTTAAAAGTTTTTAGAGAAATAGTTTTGAAATAGTTGATGTTTATTAAACATAATATACCCATTGGAAGGGGCGAAAGGGAAATATTTTGAAATCATTACACTAATTTTATGACGAACAAAGTTTTTTTTAAATTGTTGAATCTTCAAAATAAAATACATACCTGAGTATTTTAAATGAGATCCATTTTATTCTATCTGCAAATAAAAAGATTTTTTCCATTAATAAATCAAAACTTAAAATTTCAAAATTGTGCGCTTGAAGTGTTGACAATATTTTTCTTTTAAGCTATTTTAAAAACAGGAAAATCATCCCCATTTCTTCTTTGCTTTTAATGACGATAATGACAAGAAAATGATAGAAAAAGTAAATCATGCAGAACAAAAAAAAAAATGTTATCGAATGAAATAAATTGCATAAAAAGGTCTGCTATTGTCTAAAAAATTTGAGGTGAATTCGTATTCTTTTGGAAATCGTATATAAAAAAACTTATTTTGTTCTTATACCATAAACGATGCCCCTTCTTAAAGACTTCCGGCTTTTAAAATATTTTTGGGGAAACAAAGTATTTGAAAATTTTCAATAGGACGATTTCTAAAATCATTCAAGCGTGAATTAACAATAAAAACAGAACATATCTCAAGCAAGGATTAGAAACAAATTTCCAAATATCTACGCTTTTACCAATAACAATAACAATTGATTACATATTTTTGGCCAATACAATAATAAAAATTTCCACAACGTCCTGACTCTACTAAAAAATTGTTTAAAAATATTCTTTGAAAAATTCACATTTTAAACATATAGTGCTGCAATCGAATACCACAAAATCGTAATAGAGTTGTCATAAAAACATGACATTTATGTCTTTCAAAATGTAGCCCCGGCTGAATGCTAACTAATAACATATGTCAGAAATCTTTCAGATTGCCAGAGATGAGTTGCGGTAATGAAATGAAATACAATTTACAGTGAAACCTGCAACAACTTGACATATATTTTGGTCTAATTTTCTATGCATATTATATAGTCCTTTAAGAAATCAAAATCCTATCTAAAACCTGCCCATTTGTAGAGCAGTAATTGCTCATATGTGCATTGCCCCCTTTGTGGGTGTGTCCAAAAAAACAAAAAAGTTTTACTGTTTATTGTTGAGAAGGGAAAATTGTTTGTTTTCAAACTGGTTCTGGAATTTTATAATAAATTTTCAAAAAAGCAAAAACAAAACTGGCTTAACTTGCATTTTTAAAAAGGGAGGAGAATGCAAGCCATTGCAAAACCTGAAAGGCAAACAGAAAAATTAAAATTGTTTGCTTTGCTCATTTTTCCTGCGCACACACACACGACGTCTAGTGTTACGAAATTCATATCTAAAATTGCATATCTTTTTTTTTTTGTGCCCACCCTGGCCAACGACAGCCTGCCTGTGCCCAAGATTCATAATGTTCCACATGAATGGTTATAAAAGCTGTTGCAAACAACATCAGATATTCTGATGATGACGGCGGTGAAGATGTGGTGGTGAGGTGTCTTCTCGTCCTCAGAAAGAAGGGTGCAAAATATGAAAAAAAAAACAATTGTTAAACGTCAATGTTATTACTTTAATGTGTCTGCTTTAAGATGGTTCATGGCAGGGGTTAAATATCCTGGGAAATGTTGATAATTTATATATGTTTTTAAAGCTTTGAAAACTTTATGTAGAAATTAACACTTCTAAATAAAAAAATATTGTGGGTTGCATGTATTAGATCTTTGACAAAGATATTCTTAAAAAACCATGCATGTTTCATATGTCCTTAAAAAATCTTCTTCAAAAAATTCAAAAAAAAAATCCCTCAAAAAAATTGAAAAAAAAAAATCTAGGTATTTGTTTAGGTTGCGGAAATATTCTCTTCAAAATTTATTTATTTAAACATTTACGCCTGTAATAGGCTATTGAAGAATAATATAATAAATGAAAAAGCAGTAAGGAAAGTTCAAAAGTCGGACGGGGCCGACTATATGATACCCTTCACCATTTTGGATACATGCAAGACATGTTAATATCTACATCCTGTGGATAGAAAGGTCATAGAATCTTTGGAGGACCATTGAGATAAAATCGGGTGAAATCAAATGTGCTATCTAGGCAAATATTTGAAACAATTTAAAAACCCCATACACATACCATTCTGAAATCAATGAAAAATTGCATGTCAAACGGACAGACTTGGATTCTTTGGTGTACTATATATCTAAATCTGAACCGATTTTAAAAAATCTTCTCAGACATCAGTCTGGATCTAATGCAATACTCTGTGCAAAATGTTGTTCCAATCGGACAAATTTTTGGGAGTTTGGTGTATCATTCACAAAAAATCGGACAAAACTATATATGGGATCTATATCTAAATCTGAACCGATTTTTCCCAATTTCAATAGGGTTCGTCCTTGGACCAAATAAATGAACTGTGCCAAATTTCATCCAAATCGGATCATAAATGCGACCTGTACTTTGTTAACAAAAATACATGGACAGACGGACGGACATGCATAAATCGACTCAGAAAGTGATTCTATGCATATTTTCAAAAAGAACCATGTGTCTATCTGGTTTCTTTTTGCCTGTTACAAACATATGCACAAAGACATAATACCCTGTACCACAGTGTGATGAAGGGTATAAAAATCGAAGCAAGTGATAGGTCACTCATAAAATATTAAAAAACCAGTGAGCGGAGCGGTATAGTCGGACGGGGCCGACCATATGATACACTACACAACTTCCATGAAAATCTAACTTTCTATGGTTCTATATTCAGAGCTTTGCCAATATTTCGCGATCTAATTCTAATATTCAGTATACGTGTCCAAATTCTCTTTACCATGGGTTATGTTGTGATGTTGGGCTTTCAATTGTATGCTATGGGTCGAAACGAATAAAACAAAAAAAAATAAGTTTTCGGTCCACTTCATCCCAAAATTATTATGTGATCATCACCGAAAATTATAGGCATAACTGGAATCTAATGGAAAATTTCAAGGCGATCAGCGCTATATTTCCGCCTTCTAGTGTGGTAATGGGGTACTAAATAATATCTGAATACGTAAGCACCTGTAAATATTTACGTGTAACTCCCACATCTGAGTACATGCGACCATATAATTGGTATAAATTTAAAGGTCAACCACTCCTCTTCAACATACGGTCAACTTCTCGGGTATAGGTGCTTCATTAGCAAATATATACGCCATAGAATACAAATTTTGTAATTTTTCACACAAAAGTCAGGGTCCATTTGACCCGCTAAATATTGACCAATCCTTATCAAAATAGGCATGCTTATTCTTTGGCCCAATCCCCTTCTGGAGCGACCGGAAAAACGGACAAAAATTAAGTATTTGGTCCATTTCATCCACTAAATATTAACCGATCTTTATCAAAAACAATAGGGGTTTTCATTAGTCAGAATCCATCCTACATGCAAAATTTCGTGAAGATTGGTCCATAACTGTGGCCTGTATCGTGTTTACAAATTACGGACGGACACACATGTCTAGATCGACTCAGCTAGTCGAGATATGACGATCGGTATACTTAAAGGTGGGTCTAGACCCATATATTTCGCGGCGTTACAAACTCTTGGGGCTGCACAAAGCTATAATACCCTGACAACATAGTTCTGTAGGATATAAAAACTACGATTTAAAATAACGGCAATATTAGTTTCATAAAAAATATTTTTAAAAAATCTACGTCAGTCGTATGTCATTACAAAAAGATTAAAAAAAATACACGTCTGTGAAGGATCTCGAAAAGATATTAAAAAAAACATACTCTTATGTCGAAACTTTGAAAAAGTATTTAAAAAAATCATCATCTCTCATAGGGTATAGAAAAAATGTGTATATGGGCAATATTGCCAATTTTTTAACATAGCTGAAGCGGAGGTTCACTCCTTTATAACTCGGGAAATACTTAAGTATATGAAAAAAGTGAATAGTTTTGGGTTAATTGAACTGTCGTTGCAAACTGTTAATGATATTGACCTCCTAAGTGTATATGCGTGGAAGCTGTGTCTACTTCAATGTAAAAAAATGTGAAAAAACAGGTTGAGGCGAACCAGTTTTTTTAAGGTTCTCTATCGATTTGTGATTAAGCCACTCATTTCAAAGTAAAACTAAGAGCTAACAAAATGGGGACTACGTCCCTTTTGTATCATTTTTCAAAATTTTAACTGCATCTACATTTAAATGATGCTGACATTTTGAAGCTCGATTTTGACTGTTTTTGAATTTTACTTCTAGTTTTAATGCACAAACAGGAATTTCTATAAATCGATTATAAGATTATTGTAGTCGCGAATCTGAGTAATGTGATATATATTTTGTGTGTGTATTATGCACAGCTTCAGAGTAATACTCACCGAAGGTGGAAGTTTTGTGCGATCAAATTTCTAAAAAACCTATTTTTCGGGCCAAATTTTTAGATCTGTCAACTGAATGATATGGGTACCCGCGATCAATAAGGTTTTTTACGTTTCGGATGATATAAAATCTTCTTGGTGAAAATCCATCTACTAGAACGCACTGTGGGCGAAATGGACGATCTAGCGTCGTTTAATTCAAATTTCAAAGTGTTTAATTGCGCCAAAATTGTATCTCTATCGATTACTACTATCCCACTGATCTAATATATCGATTCTATTCTGATTGATATGATCTAGTTGAACAGCTGTGAGCTGTCAAACACAACATATGTTTCAGCCAATGCATAACTAAGCTTCAACACGTGTTTTCTTTGCATTGCCAAATTTTCTCTAAAGTTGCATTTGTCTCAATTAAGTGAATGCAAAGTTGATTTATTTATTGTTAGAGGTATGTATTAACTAAAAAAAATTTTGTTTGTGACCTGTGCTAAAGTGTTGTAGAAAAAATATAGTTCAAGTGTACTATACCACTCATCTGCTTGAAAAAATCCAAAGTAAGACTTCCGTAGACCGGAACTTCTGATATTCGTGTGTATTCGCGCTAGAATGTGTTTTTTTTAATTACTATGTCGTCTTGTGATTGTAAAATGTCCAAATGATCTGCAGCCACCTGCAACTTTACATGATATTGCATTTTTTAGGAAAAATGTCGATGCTCAGACGAGAAGTTTATTTACTATGGCGCAACGAGCCTATGTCTACTAAAAATTTTTCTGTCATTGAAACTCATATATTTAATAATATTATTAATATTAACATGTGCGATGCTAATAAATTTCATCTAATAATAAAAAAATAGAAAATTTGTAGCAAAATTGGCTGAGAAATGGAAATTCCATCGTAGAAGCAGCCACAAATTTGAAGAAAACAACAAGTAGTGGTTAGACGGATAACTTTTATTAGTTAATCCACTGACTAATCGCGGAACACCCGATAAGAAGTTTGACGAATATTCCATCAAAACGAAACTAACATGTTATCCAAATGGAGTCCAATTTACGAACTATTCAGCTCAAGTGCCTTTAAAAGATATGGTAGATCATATTGTTACGCGCCTCGAAGAAGCTCATTCTTCTATCAGAATTTAATGTTGGTGAACGGAGTGAGCAGAATCTCATTTTTTGCGGGCTCAAAGTCGATATTGAATCTTTTAGGCAATATGCTTTACAGACCGCAGAACTTACTGTATCCTTGGTTTTATATGCGGTGTTCCATACATAAAATCTTAATACATGGAGCCGATATAATTAAAGTATCACCACTTCAATTAGGAAAAATGTCGGAAGAAGCGTTAGAAGCCCGGAGAAGATTACCGCAATTTCCGTGAGCACCATACGCGAAAGACATCCCGATTAAATAAATGAAAGACTTAATGCATCCGCTTTTGTGTTTATCAGATCCCTTGATTTCAAACTTAGGCAAACCACAAGGCAAACAAAAAAATGTGTATCCAAATCGGAATAAGAAACTATTATTACAATAGTAATAATAGTTTCATATTTCGATTTGTATTTTTTCCTTTTTTTGTATTTATAATTAAATGTTTGTTATGAAAACAATTGAAATGTATGAAGTCTGAATAAGGCCAAAAATATTGTTAAAAAAATTAATAAATAAATGTTTAAAAAATGTTTTTATTATTAAAGTTTAATATATTTTTAGCCCCAAAGAATGAGAAACATTAAATATTCCAACTTAATCATGTTTTCCTGAATGAAATAAACAATGTCTAAAAAATTAAAAAATTGCAACTTAAAAAAAATAAAATTTAATATATATATATATATATAAATTAAATTTTAATTTTTTTTTTTGGTTTAAATCTGTAGCTTAATCTATTTTCAACTAAAAAAAATATTACAAAAAATAAAAAAAAATCAAAATCCCTAAGCGCTAACGGCGGGAACTTTCCAAAAACACGAAATTTAGCAAAAAATGTTTTTGAAAATATCGCGGATTTATTTGCGTTTTCTGTGGATCATTTCCGCTTCAATAAATGACCTCATACGGATTTTGATCTTTTTCGAAAAGAGAACTTTAAAAACTTCAGCCGAAAGATAGATGTACCCAATTTATCTCAAAAATAGTGCGAGCTGGCACATCCATGGTTCTTAATCGGTATAGATCGATGTATTTTTTTGGTGCAGACCGAAATCGGATGCGCTTTAATGGCATATGGTATGGAGTTTTTGGAAATTATGTATTTTTTTGGTGTGTGTGTGTGTGTGTGTGTGTATATCATTAATATAATGAAAATATTGATGTAATCTCCTATATTTTTTTATTTTTCTCATATTTTGCGAAGATGTGCAACTTTATCGCCATTATTATAATATATTCATATTCTTATTTTACGGATGAAGATATATATCAAAGTTTTTTTGTCAATATAATTAAAAAATAAACGCCAGCGTTAAATGTTTGAAAAAATATTTTTATATATTATGGCCTGTGTACCAAAAGAAATATTTAAAAAAATTTACGCCGGTAATAGGTCTTTGAAAAAATATTAAAAAAAAAACCAGTGAAAGGCCCCTGATGAAATATTAACAAAAAAAAACTACGTATATTTTAGTCACATTAAAAAAAACATCATTTTAAAATCCAGAGCTGTATTAGCGCTTTAAATAAATCATATGTGTTTTAGGTCCTCAAAAAATACAACCAAGGTCGTGCCGCTCCTTAAGGGAACCCCACCCATTCTCGATTTTAATTTTTCAAGATTTTCAATGGGCTGGTAAATCAATACCAATGCTTGTTAAGGTTTGTAACTTTGCACATATATATTTGAAGATTTAAAAGAGAAGAAAAATAATTTACAAAAAATTTTTGTTATTGTTTTGTTGTTGTTTTTTGTAATTAAAGAAAAGTCCTTATTTTTGATGGCGGGCATGATAACTTCTCACTGGAACATCGGAATCCGAAAATTCCAACGGTGTTAGAAAGAGTACATGTCTGGCTCTCGTATGAACTAGGATTATTGACTTCGCTCTAAAATTAACAAAATGGTGGACCTTTAAAAAAATATTTTTGGAAAATCGCCGATTTTTATCAAAAACCAAGTTAAAAAATAAGGAAGATCTTCACCGATTGGCTTTATCCTAGTTCATACGAGAGCTATACACTCCCAGAGAAACGTTGCAAAATTTTGAACCGATTGGATTATTAGTTTTTGAGTTATCGTGCCCGCCATTCGCAAAAAATGTTGAGAGAAAAACGCGTTTAAAGTTTGAGAAGCCCTTCAGCCGTCACTTGATGCTGACACAATAAATCGGATATATCTTCAAGAGTTCTTGTGATTTTCACTTGAAATTTTGTAGGGACATTCTAGAATTAGTGTAGATTCGAATTAAATCAAAAAAATGTTTGACCCCGAGAATGGGGGGGTCCCCTTAAAAAGCTATTTTTCCCAATTAATAAATAATTTTGGACTAATTTGGACTTAAAAAGAGTGTATTTAAGAGCAGTATTTTTACGCTAAAATAAAATTATCCAAATAAATGCAAAACTCTGTTTTTAACAGCTAATAATTTATTATTTTTGAGGTCTATCCTTACACACGTAAAATGTGAATTTTTTCTTATTGAAAAAAGAGCATTTCTTTGGGCGAAAATGCAAAGAACAATAGAAGTTGAATGTTGTAGCGAAATACTCTAGGGATGGGATGTTGACGACATTGTGAGAAAAAGAAATGGAAGAAAAAAATCATCACCTCCTGCTGAGTATTTATTTTTGTCATTACTTGCACTTCATTTATTCATTGACATATTTTTTTTTTTTGTAATCATTTCAAAAGAGAAGTACAAAAAAAACGGAATTTTAAAAATGTGTATGTACCACCAAAACTCAGATAATAATTAAGTGCAAAATATATGTTGTTCTTATGTGAATGAAATCATTCTGTATTCTCTTTAAAAGCTTCTTCTTAGCTGGCTTGGTACAGAACATTACGCCGAGCTTAAACAAGATTTTCTCTCAAACACTCTGGCTTGGTACAGAACATTAAGCCGAGCTTAAACAAGATTTTCTCCCAAACACTCTGTTTGCGCAAGTACACATGCTTCAGATCCATACAACAGCACGGGTAGTATCAACGTCTTGTACAGTGTGAATTAAGTCTGGCGAAAGGTGCCCTTGTTTTTCAATTGCTTACTCAGACCATAGTAGCATCTGTTGGCCAACACTATCCTTCTCCAAATTTCAAAACTGATGTCATTAGTGTTTATTTATGGCGGTACCAAGGTATATAAAAGTTTTGACCACCTCTAAGCTGTAGTATTGAAGTTCCGCAGTTGGTCCGAGTCTACTGGACGTCTTGTGCGTTGATACCATACCAGACCTACTTTGGCAGACTCATTTTCAATTTGTTCAAATGTCAATTTGTTCACTATGTCGAATCCTCGTTTCGTTTCGAACGCAGACATGGCTTTAAACACCTCTGAAAGGGCTGTCGATAAGCGGCTTTATAGTCGACGTATAGGTGAAATGTGTCGATGTGTTTTCCAGCTGAATAGAAAGAAGACTACGACCAAATGTTGCCACCTCATCCAATAGGTGAAAGTTATTTGTATTATGGGGGGGGTGGAATTATATTCCCGAGTGACTAAAACACCCACGAATAGCCGCTGCGATCCAGAAAAAATCTAACCGAGGACGATGATTATAATAGTATGCAGAAGCATCGAACGAGAAGTGTTGTACTGCCATAATAGTGGTGCTTAATGCCGATGTATGGCTTTATTTACCGCATTTAATTATACTGTTAGAAGATAGTAACCGCCAGGGAATATCAATGCCCACCATAAGTTATGGCATTTTGACTAAAGAGGTACAGAAGCGTTTAAATTACGTGGGTTTCTACCTTCCGGTCTTCTCTCTCATCAATAAGCATATAATGCTTCAAATTCCAATATAAAACTCCAGATTTTCTATTAGTCAGACACCCTTTTGCAATTCAATTCCACGCCAATACAATCCAGCAAGATTTCCTCTACGGGCGCAAAATCGAAACCTCTGGCTAGACTCGTAGACCTAGGGACCGACCCTTGACACCTGTGTTACCGAAAAGCTTCTGTGAGGTTAATACTCGGAACAGCTCTACTTAATAGCCGAAGCAGACCAGAAGGGTACAACGCTGGCCGAGAACATTTATGACCTGGCAACTCAACCAGACCAATTTCCTACAATCATCTTAAACAACAAACCTCAAGACTTTAAACACCGTACATTCCTGAACCATGAGATTGACATGCTGATTGACAAAATATCAGAGATCGGATGAGAGGAATTTCCGTAAAATCATCACTACTGCTGCCCCTAAGAAAAGAACAAACTCATCATCGATCGTAAGTCGTAAAAGTGTTTAGACCACAGAGTCTATACAAACTTGTGGAGAACGGTTAAGTCTCTCTCTCTCTCTCGAACCATGGAAGAAGATCAAAATGACGACTAGAAGGCCTTCGATAGGAGATTTTAATGCAAAATATTTTTGGTCCCATTGTCGGAAAATTCAGCCTCCATGAAGAAACATCAGACAACGGCATGAGGTTGATTGACTTCGCGGCAGGAAAAAACACCGGATTCAAACATCTCGATATACACAAGTCCATCTGGATTTCTCCCGACCTATAAGGAATATTTTACAAAGCTTCTGGTATAGAGGAATTAGCCTTCTTCTTATCAAATATAAAGTGATATCCAGTGTGCTGTGTGAACGGTTGAAGCCAATGTTCAATGGCATTATTGGACCATACCAATGCGGCTTCAGACCTGGCAAATCCACCATTGACCAGATTTTCACTCTGCGCCAAATACTGGAAAAGACCCACGAAAAACATATTACCACATACCAACTGTTCGTCGACTATGCATGATAACTTTAACTGACACAAGGTCAGCAGTTAACTTGTGGAACTTAAAAACAACAGCTTCGAGGTAGTGAACGATTTATATACCTCGGTACCGCCATAAACAAAACTAATAACAAAAGCTTTGCAATCCGTAGAAGATTGGTGTTGGCCAACAGATACTACTATGGTCTGAGTAAGCAATTCAAGTACAAAGCCACCTCTCGGCAGACCAAACTCACACTATACAAGACGCTGATACTACCCGTGCGGATTTATGGATCAGCAGAATTGGTACTTTTGCAAGCAGATGAGGCAGGTCTTGAAGTGTTTGAGGGAAAAGAAAAGATCTAAGGGCCGATCTGGGTTGACGGTGAATATCGCCGTCGAATGAACCATGAGTTGTACCATCTATTCTCGGACATCGACATAGTCAGGCGTATCGATCTGCAGCAACTACGTTGGCTAGGTCATGTTGTGAGAATAGATGAGGATGTCCCAAATCAAAAGACATATAAAAGCGAACCGACTGATGGCTCACACAGAAGGGGAAGACCTCGAATTCGATGGAAAGATAAAGTGGAAGACAACATTTCGGAATATGGTCTTTCAAATTTAAAGAGCTGCGCACCTACGCGCCTGGAAATCTTATTGAAATAAAGCTTCCACTAAATATAATGGTTGACCACACATTACCCACGATATGGGGTGTAACATTCGTCATCCTTTTACAATTTTAAGTCATAAGATGTGAAATAGGAATACACTCATCATGTCGCTGATCGGCTGTATTGGGAGGCTGAAAAAGAGATATTGTTATCCTCTTTTAGAAAGTAATTGGCAGCTCAATGGTAAGCTATGGGGAGCCAGTGTGGTTTACTACTGTAACTAAGGAAATTGTGTACTCCTGAGTACCGCCCTGAAAAAATCAACATCTCATGATGCCACTGCGCCATCTTCAGGAGTTGCCCGTAGACACAACCAAATGTTGTCAGCTCAGAACCAATTTGCGCATTATTTTTATTTTTTTGTCCCATTTTATTGCACTATGATGTCCCTTCGAGTGGATCATTACGAATCTTCTTGGTTATTTTATAAAAGAGGTTTATCTGGCCAACTTCTTCTATTACAAATAACTTCTGCTTCATCTAACAATATATGGCCGGATTTTTACCTCCTCATTTTCCTATGAATAAACATATAATTTAATTTTAGAATTCTGCCCTTAATTTATCTATATTAAATTTATGCAAATTACGTCAATAATCATATTTGCCAGACATACAAATGCAACAAACAAATCACATGATATACCTTGAAATATGAACAACAAAAATACGAAGCAGATGCAACAGTAGCAGCAGCAACACTTGATCACTCATTTTGCCATCAAATGAAATCCCAAACATTGGTCATGTTCCACTTGGTAGGATCTATATGGGTGGTAAAGGGTAAAGGAGGAAGAGGATGATGATTCCTCTAAAGATGTAAGCATTTGTTGTTTATAGTTTTTTTCGTCTTCTAAACAAGTGGACCGCCCAAGTACCTAATCAGAGAGTCATCTGCAGCAGCAGCAACATCGTCATCATTGGCCACCATATGCATGCCTGAGTAGCAGCAGCCAGCCAACTTGTCGTAGAAGCATTTATGTGAAATCAATTTATGAATTATAATGGCCCAAAAGGTACCACACAACAAATACATAAATCACTCTACCAACAATAAACCTAATCATGTAATTTAGTCGTGTGCCAAAAATTTAGACCAACCAGAAATCAACCAGCCACCAACAACAACATAAAAGAAAACCCAACAAGAACTAATCTTTTTTTGAGCGTATTTTTTCGCATTCGGAATATACTAAAGCAAATTTAATGAGGACTCTTTTGAGAATATTTATTTTTTTCATTTTGAATGTTACATTGAATACCTATAAATTACAACATAAGTGGAACAAGGTAATACATTGAAGAAAAAATAAAAATATTATTGTAATGATTGCGGAGTCGACCATTTGATACCCTATAACACCTTTTAAAAAAAATCACTTTGATTTAAATAAAAATCCAGGATGGATGGTCTTCTGGCGTAGTACAGGAAATAGACTACAAACCGATGTGTCCCGGTTTCAAATCCCAGCGGAGGAGAATAATTTTCGGATATTTGTAAAAATAGACTTACATCCTACTCTAGCTAAAAATCGTCCGAAGCTTCCTGCCATTCTAATACCCAACCTCGGCTCAACATAAACATATGATGACAATATCAAATAGGAATGACAAGGAATAACGCCAGCAAGAGGAAAATTGCAACATTAAATAAGCAAAGATCTCAACCACCGCACAATATTCAAATTTGTGTTGACTCTAGGCAACGATAGATCCATCAGTCCATGATATGACTAAATAGCCAATGACTCCAACCACTGGATAGCTGACCAAGCTGGAAAACAGCTGAGTGAAAAACAGCTAAGTGAAAAATAACTCACTAAGCAAGGACCCTAACCACTGTAGAATATTTAAGTAGCAGTTGTCTCTAGGCAAGGTTAGGTGGCAGCCCCATCATCTGGGATATGCTACATCAAACCGATAAAAATACAATGAATAACGAAACTAGGAATGACTGGAAATAGTGCCAGCCAGAGGAAAATGACAATAATAACTAATCAAGGACCCTAACCACTGCAGAAAAATTAAGAAATATTTTTTTATAGACAACGATATATGTTAGTCCTATTACCTATGACAGCTAATCAGGCAATCAAATTGTGGTGTGCCACTCAAAATTGACCGCTATATGCTCAAGAAAAACATGCGACAATTTGCTTCATAGAGCTTGTTACATGAAGAAGTTTCGTTGGAATTATCTCGTCTTCGAAGACATAAGCCGTAAACGCCTCCAATAGGGGACTTTTTCCCTGTTGTTATGATATCGTAACAATTTTGAGGTAGACGGCGTTCAACACAATGCGCCTTATCCTTAGTCTTCTCCAAGCCAACCACAAAAAGAGAGTCCTTTTTTCGTTCTCCTCGCTGTGGAATACTTTTAATTTCTTTACCAGAAGTGTCCTGTTCTGCAGGCCAAATATTTGGAGCATGCATTCTTTCGTGAAATCGTGTCCCAAACTCTAACGAAGATCGTTGTCTTTTATAGTTGAATAATGTCTCTTTTCCTCACCTGCTTAAATTTAGTGGTATCATTTATGGAGACGATATTTTCCTAATGGTTTCTATGATAATTGATGACTCAAATTATGGCATTAGATAGTCCCCTTTGAATTTGCAGCTATTCAGATCGATGTGCTCGACCGCATCCATCATATCCTTATGGATCTATTTTTTTTCGGATGAACTTCTCTCGTCGATCACTACATAGCATAACTCGTCTCTGTAGCGCCTCCCGGGAAGATTGCCAATTATTGATACCCTCATCCTTACTCGGAAAGTCTGGTTATTCGTTTTGGGATTCCCGGTCATTAATGAAGAATCCGATTCAGAGCTTGTCTTCTTGATATTAGAGTCAGCTTCGCCGCCTTCAGTCCATTCTCGAGACCATCTACTATAACGTTGGTTGCCACAGCTTTCTCTTTATATCAGCCGAAGGAACTTATTTATATTTTTGCGGGCTTGGCACTCGTCTGCTCTTTCGGAGACCTAATCCTATTCGCCGCTTCCGAGGAACTGTAGGGAAGGTTAGGATTATCTTATCAACCTCTCTACCATCTTATCGGCCTCTTCACTCCTCCGGAATTCTGAGTTTGTGTCCTCGCCTGTCACAAAATATTGGATTGAGATTATTCATTCCACGTGGTTCTTAAACTCGGATACATTTTAGCCCGTAAGCAGAATGGTGAGATTAATGTCAGCACTCTGCAGCTACGATTTCCTAGATCGTTCTGACGATGGACTTTTAAGATGCTTCAAAGACCAAAAACGTACACTACAACTTACATGATAATGGACATATGCGGTGATATCATCAGTTATGCAAGCGTAATGTCTATATAGTCACCAAAAAATTGAATTTTTTCGATTTTTTCTGTTGATATATAAAATCCACCATTATGCGAAGCATTTCGCATGGTGGATATGTTATCAGGCATATTGGGCAATGCCTCTTTTTATATCGAAGTTATTGCGAAATTACATCTGCAAAGTAAACTCCAACGTATAAAGGTTCGACATTAGCCATCATACCCGATCATATATTTCCTCCGAACAGATTTTTCATGTAGTGACGGAATTTTTGTTCCCTGGCGTACACCTTCGTATGTTTCATAGATGGCGTTGAACACAAATGACGCCTTACATTTTAGATGCCATAGAAGCAGAACTCATATGTGTCACAAACAGCTATAAGGTATTTAGAGTATCATTCCTTCTGTAGATCTATGGCAAAACTAATCTCAATTGTGCAAATATGATTTATGTTAGAGATTTAAAGAAAATATGAGTTTTTTTGCTATATCTGCAAAGATTCTATTTTCTATACTATTTTACACATTTGATCAGTCTTATGTCCAATTTAGTTCTAATTAATTTCCTAGTTGGATTAAAGATTGGAATGAAAAACAAATGAAAGAGGAACTCTTTGTAGAGTAAACACAACAATGTTTTGTATTTTTGTCGAATATGCCAGTACGTTTGTTTTTGAAATTTTCATAACATGTGTTCAAATTTCACATGTCCTCTTCTGTTGGTTCCGTTCTCTCTCACTCGCTCCCTCTTCCGTCCTTTCTTGCAAATAGCTAACAAACAAGCATTTAATGAAATCACACAAATTAATTTAATTTGATTCGGATTATGGATGTATGCCAGTGGTCTAATGATAAAATAGCTAAATCATCAAATTTTCTAGTTTATTGTAGCAGTCAGGGGGAGGGAAGGTTGTGTCTTTTTTTATTGTGTCAATCTAATTGTGATCATTATAAAGAAATTAAAAATAATACGAGAAAAATGGATCGGATGTGGGGAAAAATCGAATAATACTGTGGGATTCAAAGGGAAAGAAGGATAACATACATTTTGGGAGATGATGAGACCATTGGGACCAATGACTTATTCAAGAATTTATTGAGTTTCTGAACCCAAGGTACATCAAATTTTATCAGCATAATTCATACATTTTCGTCTGGCTCTAAAAGGCTACAACAATTACGACTGCCATTTTGTTAAAAATATATTTAAATATATGCGCATATATTTCTTTTTATGAAGAGCGATAATACATTTTATTGCACATATGGACCATTACATAGAATACAACCTGCGGAACAGGCAAAACAATTTTCCATTACAAAAATGTCATCAAATAGCTTTTATTGAATCTGATATGAATTTCCACATGGAATTACCCATATGAAAATAACTTTAAGCTATTAGCTACCATCTCCCCATTTGTCCATACAACTAATTCCATATAACTACTTTTGACATATGTTTTGTAAAAGAAGGGATGAGAGGGGAGGAGGAGGAAACTGTGACACATAAAACAATTCCCTAGAGTCGTTACATTTGCGGTAACGATTGTTATGTGTAAGAAAGACAGGAAGTGGTCAGATTTTTTACATATATACGGTAAAACAACACAGAGCGACAGGAAAAATCAAAAGGCAAACTCAATGACCACTATGAATTGGAGATTGAGGTGTGGGGAAACAAGAAAGTTTGCCAGACAATTGAAAGCTAATATAATAGTAGAAAAAGACAATCGCAGGGGGAGACAATCTCAAAGGTGTTTAATAAACATTGGAATCTGTCACTTTGATGGATTTTTATAGACACCTTCAGTGAATTGATTGTAATGTGATAAACAAATGCCGCTTGAGAATTTTTTTATATAGGCTGACTACAAATGGGAGAAAGGAGCATTCTAATTATCGGTATTAAAGATAGTATTGTTTTAGATATTAGTAACTGAAATTTACAATAAAATGCTATGCGATTTTTTTTATTCAGAAATGCTGAACGTATGATAAAAGTATTGTAAAAACTAGAGTTCAAGCAGATAATGAAAACAAACTGAATTGGATTCATGCCCGACTCAAAGAGATCACACGGTGCCACTTTTTGTCGTAAGATAGCAACCGGCTTACCCGGTTTGATAAATTACGTTAACTTGGATTGGATCACTTCCCTACAATTATTTTCATCAGAACTTTCCCTAACCATAGAAAGGTTAGCTTTTACGGAATTCAGAAAACTTATCATCCCATCAGATGTACGGGTACAAAAAAAGGATATCATTACATAATTTAATATGGAATACCTTAGATGATACCTACTTTTTCAGCAGAGGCGCTTGTATTAGCAAATTAGCGCGATGAATTACTTGCATCAAGCATCCCGAGAATGACAGAGCAAAGATGCAACCTCCGATATACAGGGTGAGATAAAAAAACTGCAACAAAATCAAACACCATCATTTTAACCTTTTTTTTTAAATTTTATTGAATGAAAAATTTTAGAATAAATTTAGATTTATTCGAATTAGTAACCTTCGCTGCCCGAATGTTGCTCTGCGGTATTTCGGCCCATTGCCGGCGAAGCGCCTGCTTAAGGTGATCGACACTTTTGTATTTTTTAGTGCCAACCTTGCTTTCCAAAATACTCCAGACACAATAGTCCAACGGCGGATTGGTATCCGGAGATTTTGGTGACCATTGTGCACTGGAAATTAAGCGAGGAACCTCATTTTGTAACCATTCTTGGGTGGCGAGTGCGATGGTGCTGAGTCCTGTTGGAATGTCAAAGGTCTGCGGCGAAAATATTCTTGAGGGTGTATTAAAGCCATACACCCTCCAGAATATTTTCGCGATAATATTCGGCATTTATTCAGATGCCATGGTCGATTAATACGAGTGGAGAGCGACCATCAGCTGTTATGGCGGCCCACACCATCACCAATGCTGGCGCTTGAGTTCTGGTGGTCAACCGAAGGTGCTGATCACTTTGGCAAGTAAACATGATCATATTGTTTGTTTACAAACTGCTAGACAACGAATGTTTTCTCATCGGAGAAAACCAAATTCGGCAGTACACCACTTTCGGCTTTAGCTCTATTTTCTTTCTGTTGCGGTGTAAGTTCTTGCGCTTTTTGGAATTACAATGGCTTTACCCCGAGCTCATTTTTCAATATTTGCCGAATGCAATATTGCGATATGTTCAGCTCACGAGCCATTTCTCGGCCACTTCTTTACTTTTCGAACCATTTCTGCTGATGTTGCTGTTCTTCCGTCCACTTCCTTGACGTCGGGGTACGCCACCAGTTTCAAGGTAACGAGCGATGGTACGAGACACAAAAGATTTATTCACATTTAAATGCTGGAGTGCTCTAACGATAGCCACTTGTTGTTTTCCATTTCTGGAAAATTCTCAACAAAATGCTTTTGTACGCTTGTAAACAATATAATGTGCTGTCACTGGAATAATTTTAACAGCTGTTGGTGGCGTGGCTTAGAAATTACAGGAGTCTTAAGTTGGTTGCAGTTTTTTCATCTCACCCTGTATATTTATTGTAAGTCTGAAATTGCCATATGAAGCTGGAACCTCAATTGAGTCTTCAAACTGCCGGATGTTCGTTCCCACAGATTGGAAAGTCTATAGCTTGATGTAAGATTTTTTCCTGACACATCAGTAAAGGAGTAAAATAGAGGTTGTAGAATGCGTTAAAAGCGTTTAACTTATTAATATGAAGAATATTAATTGTATGTATGGATCCCGATTTAGAACGTGGAGTCCTAGAATAACTTCAGTTTATACTGTTTAACACCTATCTTTCAGGAATTCAACGCCTAACAGACGCAACAAAAGAAATCTTGACGTACACTTATATAGTGATAGATCGATTTGTGAGGTACCAGTCGTCTGTTCGATTTTTGCCTCTGACCAAAAATTCGATTTTTAGTCTTTTTAATTTTTTTCTCTTGAAAAATCGACATGAAATTAGATTTTTATATGAATTTTTCTCAATAGTTAAAAAAAAGTTCTGAAAAGTGTAATTTTTGGACAATTTGGGCTATATGATAATAAATTAATCATTTATGATGATAAAACTAGATTTGACTTTTAGCCTTTTCAATACATAAAATCGATTAATCGTTTTTTTTTTTCGAAATTTGATTTACTTATACCTAGCGTCAGTATAAGTAGAAGAACTGTAGTGGGATATCCGCTCATAACTTCAGTGAATCATTGAGAAGCCTATCAATATTTCAGTGCAGAGCTTCATGATCTAGAAAGAGAGGTCCAAGAAACCTATCAAACAGGTTAGAATGGTAGTATTTATACTAATGTCATCAATATTTAATGGGTATAAATACTCAAAAATCATTTCGAATTTTCGTGAAAAATATATTCAACTTTGTATATAAAGCAATGTCCAAGACCTAGAGCTTTTAAATATATTTCAAAACACACATTTTTTGTATGTCATTTAGAATTAACTTGTCCGATATGATTTTGCATACATTAAAAGGTCGGTGTCACATTTCACCTGTCATGGCATTATTTTGGTTATTTTTTTTTTATTTTTTATCATTTTTATTTAGTTATTTACACATGATTTGCTTAGCCCAACATTATGCGACAGGCAATTCAAAACGAATAATCCATCTCTAGCAAAATCAAAATTTGGAGAATTTGAATCAAATTTTGGAAAACAGGTTTTTATTTTCAAATTTGTTATATTCATTCATAAACGAAAAAAGACAACTTCTCTTCTTTCAAAGTGATGTAGGTTAATATTTAACCGAAAAGATATGCTGCCCTGCTTTCATATGATTATGTTAATAAGGCAAATATTTTGAGTTTTTGTATTTTTAATTTTCTTATGGACAGGTTTTTGTAATATGATAGGCAGATTTATTTGTATAAATGACAGAACAACAAAAATATGAGTAAGTAAGCAATTAAAAAAAAACAACAGCCAAAATTTATAAGATGAATATTTTTTCAGGACCTAACACAGGCCTAGATTTCAAGATAATTGTTTACAGAACCTTACAGGCATGTATTTTTTAAGCATATTCTCCTCAAAAACCTAAAAAGGCGTGTATATTTAAAGAATATTTTTTCAAAAATCTTAAACAGGCGTGGATTTTTAAAGAATATTTTTCCAATGACCTAAAAGAGGCGTGGATTTTTAAAGAATATTTTTTCCAAGGACTCAAAAGCGGCGAGGATTTTAAAAGAATATTTTTTCCAAGGACCTAAAAGAGGCGTGGATTTTTAAAGAATATTTATTTAAAGACCTAAAACAGGCGTGGATTTTTAACGAATATTTTTTCCAAGGACTCAAAAGCGGCGAGGATTTTTAAAGAATATTTATTTAAAGACCTAAAACAGGCGTGGATTTTTAAAGAATATTTTTTCCAAGGACTCAAAAGCGGCGAGGATTTTTAAAGAATATTTATTCAAAGACCTAAAACAGGCGTGGATTTTTAACGAATATTTTTTCAAAAAAATATTTTTTATTTGATAAATGAAATTAAAATTGACCGATTAAAAGCTTCTGATAAGCATTAAATGATTTAATAATAATAATTTCTCATAAGCGTTTAATAGCAACAATGGCCATTATTTAATAGTCCGTTCGGGTACAAATAATAACGCTTATCGTCGAAATTAAACGAAGTCTACAATCATTGACTGGCATAACGCAGTGACACGTGCCGAAAGATAACTTCGAATTGTTTGAAAATCGTTACTTTGCTTGTTGTTTTGCTTCAAATATGTATTTCTAGTCCTGTTCGGCGGGGGGGTTGAGATTTATGAATTATGTCCTTATCGTTCAATGGAAATGATGTGTTAAGTGTTTAGGAAAGTGGTTGAGTATTTATAACAAGGCTAAACATATTTCCGATTCCTGGCACACAAGCTGAGTATAAATAAAAAATGAAATGCATAAAATTTGTTAAACGATGGATGGATATCATTATTACAACGGGTACCAGTCACTAGGGAATTCTTAAGAGCAATGCTGGGACTTTTTTTTGCATTTGAAAGTTTTGTGTTATTATTTTCAGCCACAACGAAGTAAATATTTATTTTTCTGATTTATGTTAAATTCATATTCGTCCTTCATTCTACTACAACTGCACTTTAAGAAAAAATCTATATTTTTTTCCTATTTTCCTGCAAACCAAATACAAGGCTTTAACTTCCATAACAGGCTTTTAATAACTGAACTCTCATTCCCCTTCTTTGTTGTGTTTTTTTTTTTTTTTTTTCTTTTCAATTTTTTATGTTTGGAATGTTTTTTTTTTCATAAAAGCCAAAATCAACATTTTTGGTCTACCACCTTAACAAAAACCGGCTTTGATCTACACCTCCTCTAAAAGCCGGACAAGGCGAACATACACACGCACAATGTTTGAACGAGAAAACCGCCATAACTGGGCGATAATACGAACAAATATCCAATGTCGATTGGTGGTTACAAAAGTCAACGCCAGTCCTGGTTAAACAGAAAGAGATGCAAGATTTCGGTTGTGTTTAGAAATATACATTTTTTAGAAGAAATAACGTCTTTTACCGTCGGTAAAAAATTAATGAAAGTAATCCCAAAAATATAGGAGCTAACATATCCTTAAAAATTAAAATCCTTAAAGTGTTGGGTCGTTGAAAAATATTTTTAAAACCCTAAGCGGGCGAAAACAGGTGTGAACGTTACAAAAATTCCAAGGACAAGGAAAAACTGGTGAATTTTAAACAAAAATATTTTTCGCGGGATTTAAAAACGGGCGAGGTTTTAAAAAATTTTGTTCCGTGGATTTAAAACTGGTGTGGATTAAAGCATATTTTTTCCAAGGACCTAAATCAGGCGTTGATTTTTAAAATACATCTTTCCAAGGATCTAAAACAGGAGTGGATTTAAAAACAATACTTTTTTCCAAGAACCTTAAACAGGCGTGGACTTTTTAATTTATTTTATCAGGGACCTAAAACGTGAATTTTTTAAGGTATATTTGCTAATTCCCTTACTATCATTGATTTTTCCAGGAACTAAAATATGCGTGGATTTTTAATGAATATTTTAGTCGAACTGAAACATTTTTTAAGGAACTAAACTATTTGTTCAAGGACCTCAAAAAAATATTCCAGTGACTCAACTAACAGCGAAAATTTAAATAATATTTTTTGGACCTAAACAGGAAAACACCAATTATTTTTGAAGAATATTTTTTTTAAAGACCTACCACAGGGTTGGATTTTTAAAGAATACTTTTGTAGGACCCACACAGAAGTGGATTTGAAAAGATATAAGAGACCTGAAAAGATATAACAGACAGGCTCCACGTAGGGCGTCAATGGAACGTTGGCTATGTTGGCCTGCAAAACGGCCTTACTTCGTAATTTGTAGCAATTCATAAATAAAGAAACGAGAATTTGGTTATTTTTTAAATACCGACTTTATTACTACTCTGCGCAAATTTATCAGATGGATACAATGTATCGTGTTTGAATGGAGATTGCGGAATGTGTGACTTCTTGTGTTTTCTGCGCTCTTTTATACCCTTTTCTGGGTTACAAAATTGGTTTATCTTTATCGATAATAAAAAATCTGCTTTGAAAAGGACTGTTCCTAGAATGAAGACTAATGTCGAATTTTGACAAATTTGAATTTAATTCGCATATGAAAGTTTCGCATCAGGGCGGAATAAATACAAGTTATCAACGTACGACATTTGTAAAGCCACAAAATTAATATACCAGCCCTAAACAGCCCTGAATTTGAAAGGCCCTATAACAAGCGTGTATTTTTGAGAAATATTTTTAAAACATAATACAGTCATGGATTTTAAAACAATATTTTCCCAGGACTAAAAATAATTAACGTATATTTTTTACGACCTAGCAGGCGTGGAGTTTCAAACCAAATTTTTGACAGGTTCTATAATAAAGTTCGATTTTTATACCCTACACAGCTATGTTGTATTATAGCTTCATGCAGCCCTAAGAGTGTGTAACGCCTCGAAATGTTGGTCCCAGACCCACCTTTAAGTATACCGATCGTCATATCTCGTCTAGCTGAATAGATCTAAACATGTGTGTCCGTCCGTCCGTCTGTCCATTATAATTTGTAAACACGATACAGGACGCAGTTATGAATCGTCACGAAATTTTGCATGTTGGACGGGGTTTTATCCAAGAGGAGTGGTTGACCTTTAAATTCAGACCCATTATATGGCTGTGTGTATTGTTCATATTTAAAGATGTCAGTGTTAATATTGTTTGATATTACTAATACCCCACCAGAGGGCGGGAATGTCGCGCTGATCGCTTTAAAATTCTGAAGTTCCCGTTATGGTTGTCGTCCTTTTTGGTGAGGTTGAGATGACAAAAATATGCTGGTTTTAATTGGAGTTTTTGTTTTTTGGAATATAGATTTTTTTCGCGGTATTTATGTAGAGTATCATATGGTCGGCCCTTCCCACTATGCTGCTCCGCTCACTGGTTTAATCTACGCCTGTATACGATAATAGAAAAACAAGTAAAAAAGTGTCAGTCGGTGTTGCCGACAGATATATACGCCCAGCCTATGGTTTGTGGATGTCTTCGGAATTAGACACAGATATTATTATTAGCTTTATATAAGAAATATGTTTTTATCAAAGAGTTTTCGGATTTAATGTTGATAATATTTTATAAAAAAAACTGACCATTTGTGAGGGAGGTACCGGCAGGAGTGGACTACTGGGTCCCATCTTTGGATTTCACCCAGACTTCGTAAAGATAATGGGTTGTGCAAAGTTTGGTTCATATCGGCATTCATATGGCATTTTTTAACCATTTGTGCGGGAGGTACCAGAAGCAGTGGACCAATGGGTCCCATCTTCGGACTTAATCTAGACTTCGTAAGGATAATGCGTTGGGCAAAGTTTGGTTCACATCGAATCTTCCATTCGCCTGATATTGGATTTACAAATATTGAAAATTTTGACCCTTTGTGGGTGAGGTACCAGAAGGAGTGGACCAATGGGTCCCATCTTCAAACTTGATCTACTCTTGGTAAAGATAATAGGTTGTGTAAAGTATGGTTAAAATCAGACATTCCATTCGCCTGATATTGGATTTACAAATATTGAAAACTTTGACCATTTGTGGGGGAGGTACCAGAAGGAGTGGACCAATGGGTCCCATCTTCGGACTTAATCTAGACTAATGGGTTGTGCAAAGTTCGGTTCACTGCGGACCTTCCATTCGCCTGATATTGGATTTACAATTATTGAAATGTTTACCATTTATGGGGGAGGTACTAGAAGGAGTTGACCAATATATCCCAACTTCCTTCGACTCCAAATTTTCTAAAACGGATTTGGTCCAAAGAAACATGGGGTATAAAACCAATATTTCGATGAGGCACATTTTCTCCGTATCAAAGTGTATATACCCTCATTAGCCTTAAGGCTGAGGGTATACAGATTTAAATCCACGCCTGTATTATTTAAATCGCCTATTATGGATCCTTGAAAAAATATTTTTTGTTAAACCACTCCAGAATTAAGTCTATAAAAATATTTTTTCAAAAAAATTAAAGCTTGTGTTAGGTCCTTAAATAATATTTTTAAAAACATCCACGCCCGATTTTGGTCTATAAAACAATATTTTTTAAAAATATTTAAATCCATGACTTTCTAGGTTTTTGAAAAATTATTTGTTAGGTCATTAAAAATTATATTTAAAAAATCCCCTCATGTGGTCCGTAGAGGGGATATTTAAAAAAATCCCCTCATGTGGTCCGTAGAAAGATATTTAAAAAATCCACGCTTAATCTGTCCTTAATACAATATTAAAAAAAATAAAGATCTTTTCGGGAACTTAAAAATATATTTTTTAAAATCCAAACTTATTAACGACCTCAAAAACTATTTTTTTTAATTCACTCTTATTAACAGATATATTTTTTAAAAATCGACTCTCTTTTGAAGACAATATATTCTTAATAAATTATTATTTAAGAACCACCACACGTATTTTTTAACAAATCAAGGCATTTTTGTTTTGAATAAAAATCCACGCTTGTATCAAGTCCTTGAAAAAATATTTTCAGTCTATACTTCGTCCAAATTTTTCTCCATATCGACTATTTTCTATACATTTTCCCCCTCAAAAAAAAAAAAAAAAAACTCCTAAACAAATTTGCAAATCATTAAATTTCACTTTCGTATATCCATAAAAAGACCATAAAAATTAAATTTATGGTCCAGTGATTTTCCTTTACAAATCAGATGCCACCACCATCACCATCCAGCCAGCCAGTCCTTTACATTTTTATCTGTTCAATCATGCGGAACTCCTCCCATGGGAAGAGCTTTGTTTTTCAACAATGAATTACAAGAGAGCAACAACAAACATGCGGAGATAAAACTTTTCACAGTAACACCCACAACAAGTTTGGCAGTTTGGTGGCAAACCAAACAGGACAGGATTCCATTAACACCAGCTGAATAACAGCAACAACTACAAGCGGAAAGTTCAGTCAGCTGTGCTGATTGGCTAGGAGAAAAAATGCAAAAGCCTTGACTCTGCGGCATGAACAAATGAGAGCATGAAAAGGACATGGCAATAGAGAGTACTTTGACATATGAGAATACTTATGCAAAAGTCATGAGAATATAGAGAGTTGATTATTTTGTTGTTGTTATATTTTGACGAGGGAGTATTAAACATCCCTTAATGTTATGCTCATATTTTTGAGAGAGAAAGCTAAACATATAGAGTGTGGGGAAACTGTTTAAATATTAGAATGGGCTTATCTAGTAACAAATGCTAAAACGATACATTGTAGTTTGACCTGAGGCCTTGTCAGGATGTCATCCACAGATCAAATCGCCGTTAAATTAAAATCGGATTTTAGGCTTAAAACAAGTCGAACGTGGTTTGAAAAGTAAACAGTTTTATGTTGGATGTGTTCAAAACAGATAACCTCAATGGATTTTTTTTGAAGCTAAAATATTTTTTTTTGTTTTTTGAGGCTTATTTGTATAGAAAATCCAATTCAGCCAGGCTGAATTGAAGATTTCCTATAGAAAATCTTATTCAGCCAGGCTGAATTGAAGATTTCCTATACAAAATCTTATTCAGCCAGGCTGAATTGAAGATTTCTTTTAGAAAACCATATTCAGCCAAGCTGAATTGAATATTTTACTTAGAAAACCATATTCAGCCAAGCTGAACAGAAGATTTCCTACAGAAAATCTTATTCAGCCAGGCTGAATTGAAGATTTTCTATAGAAAATCTTATTCAGCTAGGGTGAATTGAAGAATTCCTATAGAAAACTTGAATTGAAGAAGAAATAAAATTCAGCTAGCTGAATTGTAATTTTCTGTATGAAAAACATAATACAGCTAGCTGAATTGTAATTTTCTTTGTGAAAAACATAATTCAGCTAGCTGAATTGTAATTTTCTCTACGGAAGACACAATACATCTAGCTTAATGGTAATTTTATCAATGGTAGGCACAATTCAGCTAGCTAAATTGAAGTTTTTCTTATAGAAAACCTTATTTTTTTAATCATAATTTGATCTCGAACCATAGTGAGAACTGTTCGTATGCGTTATCTCTTTGACAAAATATCTCCTCAATATTTAATTTTTTTGGTTATCTGTCGACATAGACCTTCAACATAACCTTTAAAATCTGTCTGTGTCCTTAACTGCAAAGAAATTGTGCGCAGACCTAAACTATTCATGCGTAACGGTTACGGTCTGTTTACAGTTTGCAAACAGGGTTGCCAAATAAAGGATAACTACTAATGATGATGTTAACAGACTCACTTGAAATTTAGCGCGCAAATAAAAAATAGGGGAAAAATACAATAATAAAAAATATGAGATTATGCAAAATTGACACCAGGCAAATGGACCAAACGATTTTCCACTTCCCCCTTATTCATTATTTGTGTGATGATGCATAGGGATGCCACTATGATGACACTTTTCCCATTCAAGAGAATATATTTCATTTTCTCACCACAAAATGTCATTAATTGACAACAAGAACACATTAAACAAGGGAGGAGGAGGGGGAGCAAAAAATAAACTTTATGATAATTTTTCTGTTTTTTTTCTTCTTCTGTATGGGAGCATTGATCCAGTGGTGGCAGTACGTGTGTGTGAATGTACCGCATAAATAAACATTGGTTATTTTTACCCCAGTTACTTTGTGTGTGACAATTTCCTTTGTCATCCGTTTCAGACCGTAAACAGAGAGGTTAGGGGAAGCATGAAAAGGTAATCATCTGAGGGTAGTAACTGATGCTGTTATCTTCGGTTGTCATCGCTTATTCGCACATTTACAATCCAATTTGTTGTTGTTGTGTTTTTTGTTCCTCTCCCTTATAATTATGCATTTAAATGAGTCCATTAGAATAGCCAAAGTGAAGTGACAACAGAAAACAAAGTGACATCAATCAACTGTTGCCTGTGATGTGACAACTTTGAAGCTGTTGCAAAGAACTTCAGTATCACTGAGAAGATAATTATGCAGGAGAAAGAAAAGTGTGAGGGTAATCAAAGTTCAATGAAATGCACAAAATTTGTCTAAATATACAATAAAATTCTATTCAGCCAGCTGAATAATAATTTCAATAGACAAAACCTCTATTCAGCTAGCTGAATGATTTTCACAGAGAAAATTTATATTCAGCTAGCTGAATATAGTTTTAATAGAGAAAACTTTTATGCAGCTAGCTGAATATTTTCGGCACGGAAAACTTATATTCAGCTAGCTGAATAATTTTTCCGTACAGAAAACTTATATTCAGCTAGCTGAATATTGTTTTTCATAGAGAAAACTTTTATTCAGCTAGCTGAATAATGTTTTCCATAAAATATCTGTTATTCAGGCAGCCGAATAATGTTTTCCATTGAAAAAACTATTATTCAGCCAGCTGAAAAAGGTTTTCTATTGTTTTCAGCTTGGCTAAAGAAAATCTTATATTCAGCCTGGCTGAATAATGTTTTCAATTCAGTCTGGCTGAATACGATTTTCTATACGAAATCTTCAATTCAACATGGCTGAATATGGTTTTCTTTTGTAAATCTTCAATTCAGCCTGGCTGAATAAGATTTTCTATAACTAATCTTTCATTCAGCCTAGTTGAATGAGATTTTCTGAAGGAAATCTTCAAGGTTTTCTATAGGCAAACATTAATTTTCCCTAGTTATTTTGAAAAACAACCCTAACAAATAAATCATACCTTTGCTAATCCCTCTCACGAAGTGATACAATTTCCGCCAACAGAATTGGTAATGATGATTCCCTCAATTATCTAGCGTGTCCCTTTTTTATTGTTGCACATTCATTACGATTTGCTGGTACTTAGAAGAAGAACATAAAAAACATTTGTTTGTATGTGTGTGTTGATCCCTTATTATGTCTGTCTAACAATCAGATTACAATGGTTTCGGAAACACCCGGAGGGAATCGAAACAAATTTTGCTTACCACAGGCATTTAATATTCAATCAACGCTCAGTCGGTTAGTGTTTCACGACAAAATGTGGATTATTTGCTTAACGAAGGATAATTTGTGAGGGCAAGGGTATGGAGAAATGTGGGAAAAAGGTTGACCATCATGCAGTGCAGTTGATTGCAATTAGTTGGGGGGTAATCTGTCAGTATTTATTTTATGTAACAACAACAAGCATGGAGGCCATCAGAGCAGCAAGTGAAAGACTTCCGTGTCCTCAATTGGTGATGGAATTATTGCCACAAATTATCGCCAAGAACCCTCTGAAATTCAAAGAATGGGAAGGGATTCGTTGTGGGTTTTGTGGAAATTGGAGCAACGAGGAGAACTTTTAACTTTCCTTTCAGCTCACCAAAGCGCCTAAGACAAATACATCAGCAAAGAATACCTACAAATGTAGAGGTTAGAAAACTTCCTGGTTTTTTGAAAAAACTCCATTTCCATACCCTCACCTCCTTCCATTCCCCCTTCTCTCACACACTCAAATCCGCATGAAAATGCGTCTAGACATTTATAAGTCGCAACTTCGCATTGGGTCTTGTTGCATGGCATTGACAGTGGAACTTCAAAATAAGCAGACTTTAAAGAAACAACAACAAAAACTAAAAAGAAAAACAAGAACTTCGTAGACATAGGACCTTGTAGTAATCCCTTTCAGCCTTGAAACGCATGAACTATTTTTTTCCAATTTCGGTTTTTCTGCTTTTGTTTTTCGCTTTCTCTTTATCGGTGTAGAAATTGCATTCAGGCGTAACAATTTTGTTGTGGATACGCAAAATACACCCACACAATTACAACATACATACATCCAAGAATATAGAGGGTTGAATTTATGCGCCGCCTTAAAGTATACACTAACATACATATTAACAACAAATGACATTGACAATCACCATTGAATATATTTGCAAATATTGTTTAGTCGGCATTTTTCGATCAAAATTATTTTGGTCGGAATTTATGGTAGAGTATTGTGTAAAAATACAGAAAATAAGTCCATAAACTATTTCGAATGTATAACCTCACATTTATCCGATAGAAACGAACGTATTCCAAAATTAAAAATAGAATGAGATCAGCTGATCATCGTTATCAGCTCGGTCAATGATTCCCACTCGTAGGTCTTCCCTGGTTGAGCAACAGTGTCGCTATGCTTCGGTATCGGATTTTGGGACCCTTGCTTCAAAGTGGAAGGTTTGGCTTTATTCTCTGGCTGGAATCTTTGTTGACGTAACGGACGCCTCCGAAGTAGTTTGTGGAGCTTCAAGCGACTGCGTGGATCTCTTCGCGGCTGGTTGCTGCTCATCCGAACACAACCACCACTGGCTATGTTGGAAGTTTTGTTCCCAGAGTGTCGCGAATCGGAGTAGCGAATGCAAAGAAAGTTGGCACTTTGGTTTTATCCAACAACTGCCCTATTGGTTCTGGTTCTGGATTTTCCCAACAGAACTGGTTGGTGGTTTGGCAGTATTGTTCTGTTGCTCAGAATAGTGTTGTTTCTTGGTCGCCTTTACGCAGCTCCTTCTAGCCGACATAGACACTTCTTGGCCTTCTTTCGCAATGATAGATGATGTCAAGGAGGTCAGGACCCTCGGAGGTACTGATGGAGCAGAAGTCCGTGGCAACATTTTCCCAAGCGTACTCAAAGTTGTCACCTCCATTGGAGGGTTAACTAGAGCCAATAGAGGGTTAACTAGAGCCAACTTGGGAACTATCGCGATGAAACAGTCTCTCCCAATATCATTCGGATGTTTCCGTAAGAAGTTGCGAATTTTGTGGTTCCTCTTGATTTGAATGAATTCCTTGTTGGTAATCGAATTCTGTATTCTTTAATTAATTCATCAGTGTGAATACAATTCAATTCTGCAAAAAGACCTCCTGATCTAGAGGTTCCCTTTTAGCATATCATCTTTTCTCTTCAAGACTCCCGAAAGACTGATCGACCTAGAGATTAGGAGTCGTGTAGACACCATCTCCACCACCATGAGGTGGTAAGCTATATTGAGAGGAATGTGGAAAACTCGAACTTTATGTTGACTGCCTTCTTAAATATAGAAAGAGCCTTCAACAACTTTAAACTTGAGTCCGTAAACCACTCACAAAAAAATTCCTATGGTTCTCTTGTTTGATAGCACTGCTTGCGCCACAAGTCGATATTCAGCAAACTATACAAGGTACAAAGGGCCGCCTCGATTCTAATAACTGGAGTCGCGAGAAGCACCCCACAAGCAGCTCTGAACTCAATGCTGAACTTAACGCCTCTGTGTCTCAGCATAAAGTGTCAGTGCTGCCTGACAGAGCCCTAAGGCTGCATGAACAAAATCTATGGCGAAATTGTACCTTTCGGGCATGGATGTATCCTGAACGAACTAGGTATGACATTGGACCAACGCGTAAAACTAAGCGACTATATATCACCAGTCCTGAGATTTGACGATATAGATGTCGTTATCCCTAGTAGAGACGACTGGAAACGTAGCAACCCTCCTCTGGACGGTCTGGCTTTCTATACAAACGGATCAAATATGGAAGAAGGTACAGGCGCAGGCAAGGCTAGGCCTTGAGCTTACCTACAAGCTGGAAAGCAACTGTAGTGTTTTCCAAGCTGAAATCTTCGCTATTTGGAAAGCAATCGATTTCTCAATCAAACCACACATCTGTCATCTTTTCGGACAGGTGGGCCTCGTTCTTCGACGAACGAGCCAATGAACTTTGTCACAACGAACCTCGGTGAAACGTTTCAAGATCTATCTGGCCGACTCTGTCAATCAAGGGAACAAACTCACTGTTGAACTGAGCAAAGCTGAAATTAGAGTAATGACAGGAGTCATTGCAATAGCAGGGCCTTTACCACTAAATGGGACCATGATGTTACTGATTACTGCAAACTCTGTGTTGACGAGGAGGAAACGGAGACAATTGAGCATCTCCTGTGTCACTGTCCAGTTCTGACCTACAGACGACACTTTCCACCGTGTCTAACTATGGAACCTGTTCTAATCTACAGCATCATTAGAAACCTTAAGTGGTTGGGAAAGTGCAACCTTAGCACGTAATACGTTTTCTGCCCAATTTCTATAGCCATCAAAACTATCTTATCTTTTCTATCCCCCCTTTCTCTCCTACATATCTCTCCATATCTTTCATGGTTGATCACAATGGACCAGATGATCTCAGAGTGCTACAGCCACATTAGTGACTGCACATCCCCAAACCTAACCTAACCTAGGTCAAGAGCTACCAACACTGTACTATGGATGTGTTGCTTACGAAACCCATGTTAATGATTCGGTACTGGATAGCTTTCCTTAATGATGGGAATCAAAAGTGAAATCGGTCGGTATGATTCACCTTTGCGGTGTGGAGTGGCTAACGACAAATTGAAAACATTGGTTAGGTACTGTTGGCGTGATACCGATGAGGGGGAGAAAAACCAAACATGAGAAAAAACTAAATTAAACAATGTTTGTGTTAAATGTATTTTCAAACTTTATTCAACAAGTTAGTGAGTTTCGAAAGAAACAAAACTGTAATGCAAGTGTTTAATCTTCGAAAGCGGGAAAGCAAGTGAGTCGCGGTGAGCAAATGTGGCGTAAACAAGGTCGAGATCACATCGACGACCGTAGCACTGGAAAGTCCTCTCTGCATTCGAACCAATGTGCTTTTAGAGAGCGTGTGATCCTAGAAGAAGTGACTCCTAGAAGAAGTGCAGATTCCCCCATTGACTCAAATGAGTGGCCAAATAATGTGAATAACAATTGGAATTCTATGGAAGGGATGAACATCATATCGAACATATACATTGCCGTAAACAATACATCGAACCTAAACAGGTACTTTACTCCCTCGAATGATTTAGCACTTCTAATGGCACTTGAAACATCCAACGTAAATTGTTGTAGTTCCTCTTACACTTGAAAAGGTCGTATACGGCACGATATTCTTCTCTTCGCCCTATCACTCTCGACGAACTCTACAAACTATCGGTTAAAATAAAACACGTACATCTTCGGATCTTTCACCATAGATTTCTGATCAACCTTACTGGGTTCGAGAGGGGCTTAACTGTTGCCCACAATTTACTCACTCCGGTACTGATGTATATTTTTGTTCGAAATAATGTTACACTGTTCCGCTTACCTTAATAAATCCTAGAATTGTATACCATAGTAGTATGTATCCATATTGAGTATCTGAAAAAAATGAAAGATATCATTATTATTTAATTAATAGAATATGTTCATATATTGGTCTATTGTGTCTAATACTATTTATTGAAATGAATACTCATTCATAGTAACACATAATTTAGTTTCCTTCAAAATAACACACACTACCCTCACATTCTGGGATGCCACCCTTATCAGGGTAGATTCAATGTTATTTTTTCACGAATGTGTACAATAAAATTTGAAGTGCCATTAATCCTAACAAGTATTTTGAATAATAATCGTTTCGTTATGGATACAGATTTGTTTTTGAAAAGCGAAAAAATAATAAAAATACAAGACAATAATGGGAGACAATGGTATGAGAGCAGGAAGGCTATGTCTAAATGGTTTGCTGAAAATAATGGCAAATGTTGGCGGAATTTAGAAAAAACACAGAAATATTTTATGTGAGGAAATCGATTTCAGAATGTAGGAGGAATAATGTTATTCTAAGCTATATTCTAAAGTCTAATATCAAGTGCTAGGCAGCTGTGAATTTTAAACCCTGGCCTATGAAGTCAAATTTGAGGAAATCATTTCCAAATCAAAGAAAAGGTAATACAATCTGACAATTGTTGATTCCATTTATATGTAAATGAAAATGCTCATGACTTGATAACTGTATAGATAAAAGGGGTAAACATTTCCATCACCATGAATATTTTATTTCCAACATAATTACATACATATTACAAAATCAAGATAACCGAATATATAAATGAATCAAAGCAAAGATAAGTAAAAATATTTTGTGATGTCTGCTTTTACAAGTTATAAGGATTGGATTGTTAGGTTAGGTTTGGGGATGTGCAGTCACTAATGTGGCTGCAGTACTTTGAGACCGTCCGGTCCATTTTGATCATCCATGAAAAATATGGAGAGATCTGTAGGGGAGAAAGGGGGGATAGAAAAAGATAATAAGCTAACAAGTATGAGGAGGTAGGTTCCTAGTTTCGATGGCTATAGAAATTGTACAGAAAACATATTACGTGCTAACGTTACACTTTCCCAACTACCTTAGGTTTCTAAGGATGCTGTAGATTAAAGCAGGTTCCATAGTTGAAAAGAAGCTTAGAGACGGTGGAAAGTGAGCACCCACTAGCCTGTGCTGTCTGTAGGCCAGGACTGGACAGCGACACAGGAGATGCTCACTTGTCTTCGTCTCCTCCTCGTCAACACAGAGTCTGCAGTAATCAGTAACATCATGGTCCCATTTACTGGTAAAGGCCCTGATATTGCAATTACCAGTAATGATTCCTGTCATTACTCTAATTTCAGCTTTGCTCAGGTTCAACAGTGAGTTTGTTATCTTGGTTGACAGAGTCGGCCAGGTAGATCATAACACATTGCACTTAGGTTGGTTGTGCCAGAATTCATTGGCTCGTTCGTCGAAGAACGCCTCAAAGTTCCGAAAAAGATGAGAAATGGTTGCTTTGATTGAGCAATCGAATGCTAGATCGGTAGATTGTGATCCTCGTCTAGCTAATTCGTCTGCTTTTTCATTACCCATGATGTCACAGTGTCCTGGTACCCGACACAGCCGATAGCTGTAAGAAAGTGTTTGATGTTAAAGGATTTGATGGCTTTAAGAGCCGCCTGACTATCAAAAAAAAATTGTCACCGGTCCAACAATCACTGCATCCATACTTTTTATAAATTCCGCTGCTTTCCAAATAGCCAAGATTTCAGCTTGGAAAACACTACAGTTGCTATCCAGCATGTAGGTAAGCTTAAGCACTAGCCTTTCACAGTGGACACCAGCCCCTGTATCTTCCTCCATCTTGGATCCATCTGAATAGAAAGCCAGACCGTCCAGAGGAGGGTTACTACGGTTCCAATCGTCTCTACTAGGGATAACGACAAATCTCAGGGCTGGTGATATATAGTCGCTTAGTTTTCTGCGTTGGTCCAATGTCATACCTAGTTCGTTCAGGATACACCCAAGCCCGTAGGTGAAATTTCGCCTTACGGCTCTGCGCGCTGCCTGACACTTAATGTTGAGACCCAGAGGCCTTAAATTCAGCATTACGTTCAGAGCTGTTTATGGGTTGCTGCTCGCGGCTCCTGTTATTAGAATAAAGGCGGCTTTACACTGTCTAATTTGCTGAATGTCGACTTGTGGCGCTAGCAGTGCCACCAAACAAGAGAAGGGGTGGGGGAAGGGGTGGGACTTACCACTGTGTTATACAACCAGTGTATAGTCAATGGTTTTAGCCCCCAAATTTTCCCAATAGAGCTCTTGCATGCATAGAGAGCAATCTGCCCTCTCTTCGACCATTCCTCAGCGTTTCTGTTCCATCGTAATTGAAAGTCCAGGATTGTGCCAAGTTATTTTGACACAATCCTGCGACAGATGAAGCTGCACTTCATGCAGTGTTGGTGGAGCAAATACGCCGAGCTTACGTTTCCTAGTGAACAGTACCAGTCCTGTCTTTGTTGTATTTGCTCCAAGGCCGTTAGCCTTGGCCCAGCGTGACAGCGTCGATAAGGATCTTTGCATAAGAGGTTGAGTGTCATCACATTCAATATTGATGGTATCCACATCTTTGCAACCTGGGAAATGGGTTTCTGCTAGGAGGTTAAGTCTCACAACCGGAGTTCGTCCACGCTCCATCTTGTTTCTTGATACTCCCGATGGATTTCGGATCCTTAAGTAAATATACAGCAAGAATGTACAATTTAATATTTTTTAGGAATTGTCTGATCTCTACTTTTACAAGTTATTTTCTTCATTGGAATATTCTCTTCATTTAAAACAAAGGTTTACATTTCAAAATTCAGCCGAAAATTTGTATTAAATAACTGTTTCTCGATCTTAAAATTATTTCTAGTTTTTTTATTGGCAGATTTTGTGTATTTTGTCCTTTAAACACACAAAATAAATGGTAAACAAATCTGCCATAAATACTTTACAAATAAATACACCATAACTTATTAGATCCTGAACAGGCACACGTCAGTAATTTGTTCAAGTGCTGTTACCATCCCCCTTCATTAGCAAGCAAATAAATGCCAATGTTTATACATCGCCACACAGCATCATGTCCTTTCCAACAAAACACCACACCACTCTATGTCTCCAGGGAAATAAAGAAATTTGTAGACATATTCTCATAGCATACTGAGTAGCATAGGGGGTATCTTGTCATAATTTTATTTTGGCAACTAAAAATAACTTAATGATTATTAATATAATCAAATTATGTGTGTGTGTAATGAAGATGTTAAATAAATTATATGATGATTTCTAATAAAACGGGTTAAGCGTCTTATTAAATAATATACATCCTGAACACTTCATTAAGATTTTCTTTTTCTCTTACTTATTGCAGGAAATGTAAATAGTATTGTGAAAATGATTCTAATTTTCAAAGAGAAATCAGTCGTTATTAAGACGAACAAAGTACGACGTATCCTGCCGAAAATTCCTTTTGCGTATGTGTGCAAATTCTTTATTCAAGTGGATATATATTAAAAAATATATGTTTTTCATCTGTCTATTTTATATCATCCCAAAAGTGTGCTTTATAAACAATTCATCATAGAAAAGTATTTTTTCCCTTAAATAACTCAAGATCGATAGACATACAGATTCGTTTGAGCGACAATTTCTCGCCGTCTTGATCAATGTAACGACGAAGAAGAAATACAGAAAATCAAACCTGTTGTATCATTGCTTAAGTACTTATTAAGGTCTATTGCAGTAGAAGCCTGCACCGTCATTAAGGAAACTTTCAGTAAAATCCTGTAGTATCCTTGCTTGAGTACTTATCATGCAGTAAAATCTCTTGCCTTAGAATTCCATCCTTTATTGAGTACTTATTAAAGTATATCGCAGTAGGACACTGTAGCAGGCAAGCTTGAGTACCTCTTTAGGTCTCTTCCAATTGAATCATGTCTCTCCTTGCTTAAATAACCCAATAACTTATACTACATGAGGTACCAAAGCAACTACAAAGAAAACTTCTAGTACAGGTGGAGAAGTGCGGACCCTTCAACGAGTGTTTAAAAGTGTCTGTTTCTTTGGTTATATAATCTTACACTACTATTGAAGTTAAATCGCCTAAACAAGAGACTCCCAAAAAGATTTAATGATGTTGCATATGACATAGTTCACCTCGAAAGGTCGGGGTCTTTAGCGATGTTGTCTATGTCACAACTAACTTCCAATAAATGAAATACAAATTTACTGGAATCTACTACAAACCCCTCAATCGGGATTATTAATGAGAAACAACTGTTGAATATCAGTGACAGCAGAACTTTAGATCTGACATAAAGCAATGAATTCCACCATGTGTAAGGCTCAGCATTAAAACCTCCGCTAAAAAATTCTGGATAGAAAGTTATAGACTCTGAAGTAAATATCTTATAAATGATTATATTATGTATCATCGAAGTAATTGGATCCACTTCGAATCCAAATAATTCGACCATTCATAATTCGTCATTAACTTCTGAGTCTTTAACATCCTATGCAGATTTTTTTATTGGACGTCAATGTTCATAAAGAAAGAGTTATTTGAGAATTATGACTCAGCGCCAGTTTCAAGCTCCAGTTTCAAACTGCAACATCTGCACTACCCTCTGCCGTATCCAGTATATCCGTGCCGTATATAAACAGCCATATGCAGAATAATTTTCTGGACAAAGGGGTATCGTTTTATCATCAACCAACAGGAAGAATTCGAATTGCAGCCAGAAATTAACACCAACAAGAAGCCAGTACAAAAGACAGATTTCCAAACCGTCCGCATCCAATATCAAGGAGTCTCTGGAGAGATAGGAATTCAATCGATCGGAAGTTCAACAGAGTCCTTGTGGGAATAGTTATTTTCCTACTTCCTCATAACCTTTAGGTGTTTCTTTATCCAGCTGAATGCCTTCTAGATGATTATGTTGGGGTCCTTATCTACGTATCGCTGGCAATAACAAATTGCTCTTCGATACGTCTTTCAATCCATTGCTTCTTTTGGCTTTGGCACTTCTGGGTGCAGGATCCGCCAGGGAGTGTTCCAAAGTTTCTATGGATCACTGACTTTATACTTTTATCGCTTCAGTAGCCATTTGCCGCAGAAGTGATGGCCTGACGACTGAAACCGAACGATAGAAGTTTTAAGTTTTTTTTTTAAGATTGTATCAGAATAAGTTGTCAGTGAAAATGGAAAGTTGTCAATGACATTGGTCTAGGAAAATGTATGGCTCGCGAAACGTATCATGGTGATGTGGACGAACTCAATGAAAAGTTTATTAACGTACCTTCTCTAGACACTGACCCGTCTTACTATGGATTTAACTCAGGGACATTAAATGATCTATCTAGTGATGGGAATTTTGAATTTCACGGTGTTTCAAATAATGAAGTTCTTAAATGCTTTAAGGAAGTTACTTCTAACGCCATTGATCCTGACGGAATTGACCCTAAGTTTGTACGAATACTACTCCCTTCTGTACTGCCATACATAACATATCTCTTTAATTCCATACTCACTTCCAGCGCATTTCCTAGTCGTTGGAAGCATGCAAAAATCATACCTATACCAAAATCAAATTCGGAATTTCGAAAAAATCGTGCAGGAACAAATGTCCGAGTATCTTCAAAGAAACTCACTGCTCAGTAATGTTCAATCTGGTTTTCGTGCGGGGCACAGCTGCACCACTGCTCTTATAGAAGTTTCAGAGTCTATAAGGTGCGAGATTGACGAAAATAAGATATGTTTTCTTGTTCTGCTTGATCACTCGAAAGCATTTGATACCGTCGACCATCAAAACTTGTGTTTTAAAATTCGTCGTTTTTTTAATTTTTCCACAACTTCTAAAAAACTAATTTCGTCCTATCTCTCAAATAGATCTCAGTCAGTTTACACTGGAACCTTGATCTCTAAACCTATGGCTGTAAAAAAAGGAGTCCCCCAAGGATCCATCATAGGTCCACTCCTCTTCTCCTTATATGCGAACGATCTTCCTGATCAACTTCACCATAGTCAAGCACACATGTACGCAGATGATGTGCAAGTATTTTTGAGTAGCTCCCTAAACAATATAAGTCAGTGTGTAGAAATTCTTAATCAGGATCTCTCTAGATTATGCGAGTGGGCTAAAGCTAATGGCCTATTATTGAATCCGCTTAAATCAAAATGCTTGATCATTCACAAAAACAGAAAAATGTCATTGCAGCATACTGACATTCTTGTCAACAATGAAAAAATCGAGCTGGTATCCAGCGCCAAAAATCTTGGAGTAATTTTCAACAAATCATTAAGCTGGAACAACCATATCACTGCTATCGTAGGACAAACCTACTCAAAATTAAGGGCTCTGTGGCTAACACATTCATACACACCTCCAAATATTCGCTGTCTGCTGGCCAAAACCTTCCTAGTTCCAAGCTTATTGTATGGTTGTGAGCTGTTTGCCAATTGTGATTCCCTCTGTCGTCATAAATTAAATGTCGCATTTAATAGCATAACACGATACGTGTATGGCCTAAGTAAGAGACAAAATGTCTCACAGTATTCTAAATCCCTGTATGGAGTAAATTTCGACTCACTTCTTAAAATCAAATCTCTACAACTCCTTCATAGAACTATTCTCAAACAAAAACCAGCGTACCTGTTCGAAAAAATTACATTTGCAAGATCACATAGGGGAAGAAAAATTATACCTTTTCGTCGGAAGAGCCTGGTTTCTGAGAGACAATTTTACATTGGCACGATACGCGATTGGAATGCTCTACCATCTGATTTGCAATGCATTAACAATATAAGTAATTTCAAAAAACGGCTTGTACAACATTTTTCATAATTGAAAACGTTAGGTTTGATCATACAATTTATTTGATTTACTAATCGTTCTTTTTATTAACAATTGTAATAGAAACATTTTTTTATTTTTTATTGTAGTTCAATTTTTTTTTTAAATTATCTCAACTCAATTAATCATATTTATTATTTTTCCATAATGTATCCTTTTCCATTCTTACCACTTTTATAATATCTAAGATACTTATTATTAAAAAATTATGGACATGTGATTATATATATATAATTCTGTACTGCCACTTATAAGACTTTTGTCTTGTTATACAGGAAAAACATTAATTAACTTAATAAATAAATAAAATAAATAAATAAATGTTTATTTCCGTTCGACTGTTGAAATTACAATAGAGCTCAGATTGGACTTTTTGACATTTTAGCAAACAGTGCTACTACTTCTGGAATGTTTGATATTGTAAATTGGATATATCGCTAGACGTTTTGCTATAGACCCCATAGACAATATTCGACATTTTTGTGAGTTTGGACACGTTTATTGGCCAAAATGGTTGTAACTTGGTATTTCCAGTTTTCTTTGCAATCTGCATAGCAAAAAATTATCAGCATTTGAGTAACCCCCATACAACTAAACATCAACAATTTCGGTGTTTTAGGATCTTAGGCACATTTTTCAACCGATTTGTCTATAGTTAAGGTTTTAGGTTTTCATTGAGTTATTCGATTATCTGGTTCCTACATTAGTTATTATATAGGTATTTATTTGTGTACCATTTTATTTTATACATTAAAGCTTTCTTTTCCATTGGAGCTTTGTTATTTCCCCACCGCCCACTTAGTGCTTTTTTGCATTGGTGTAAAAGAGAAAGAATGAACAACTGTTTCTCGTTGGTCCTTGATGTGGGGATGAAATCTCTATTTTCAGCAGCAAATCAACGACCTTCATTTGTGCAATGAAGTGTGATATGGCGACAATGAATATTTTTTACGAAGGTCACTGGCAAAATATTGAGAAAGGGCAGGATATTTTGGATTAGAACCTCTTTTTAGTTCCGATGGAGAACTATTAAATTGATGTTTTAGCATTAAAATAAATTAAGAGAATATTAGTTATATTTTCGTAGTCTCTAGTAGAAAACAGAGATATAATGAATATCTATAGTTAGTTCATTATAAAACAATTTTTGTAATTTGTATTTAAAAAATCAGTGGCGTTATAAGGCATAACCTGTTTTATAAAGAGGCTAGGTGTGTATTTATACCCTACACAACTATGTTGTCAGGGTATTATTTTTAGAATATTAATCATTTTCGCACCGTGAAATGGCATCCAGTAGTGAACTTATTTGTTCCTGATATTATTCAATTGAAATAATGCACTTTGCCTCTATGAAATGTGCAAATCCCAGGTGGGATGGTATTGAAGCATTTATTTATTTGATGTCCCCCATTTAACAACGCAAGAGGTAAGGCTATGAATGTTATGCCATATGTATATACCGATTAACCCTCTCTATTTGAGTTGAAAGGGTTGAATTTATCACAGCATGTTGTCGCCTTCCTATGCCTATTGTTGTTTAACATTGAATGTAAAACATTTATGGATTTATTAATCACGTCATGCTTACAGAGGTGATTAATTATTTTTTAAATATGTGAAGATAAACATACATATTTCATTTCATTCCAAAATGCATGATATTTTTCTAACTAAGACGATCAAAAGTTTTTTTCGAAAAAAAAAATTGCTTTCTCTAAACCTAAAATGTATTCTCTAAACCTAAAATGTATTCGAACGGTAGTTTAATTGAAAGGTAGACATTTTTTCACAATTGGGTTTCACTGGATTCCATAGGTTTTGAATCGACGCGAATTGACGCACCTTATATTCAAACACGAAGCCCTGTTAACAATACCTGCGAACAAGTTTTTTATGCTTCAAGAATGAGGAATGCCAAATTACAGTCACTTCGTAAGAAAAGCGCGGCAAGGTCCATAAAAATACCTATCAATGGGGTGGAAAAAACATTATATGAGGACAACCAGGGATGGTCCGTGTGACGAATTTTTAGGTTTTCGACTGTCAAAAAGGTGTAAACGTCGAAAACGTCATATACCTGTATAAAATGTAATAAACGTAGTAAACGTCATTTATATCAATATTATCAGCATATACAGTTATTTTCAAGAATATATATTATTTTTACATATATCTGACTATTCCTTACTAGAACTGATAAAAATTATCAATTTTTTTGAGAAGAAAATTTTGAAATTTTATATCGATTTGAGTAAAGCATGCGTAATTCCCAAATTTATTAATGGAAATAGCTATTTTGTCAAAAACCTAATAGATTTAGGTAGGTTTCCGACGTTTCTGACGTATGTATTATACGTCGGAAATGTATGTCATTTACGTCACTGTTTCTGACAGGCCATCTCTGAGGACAACACCTAACCTTTATTACAATTGTCTGTGAAGTATTTTTTTTACCTTCAATGAATCCGGAATTTCAAATTACAACCCTGGTAAAATGTAAACGCCGTATTACCGAAAAATACCGATCAATGCAGGATAATGTTTTGTTATAATACTTTCAGTTTTTGTAGGTTTACTTTTTCACATGGTACAATTATAAAAGGTAACAGCAAATCCCACCTGATTTGATTCCAACGTAATACTAGTGTAAATATGAATTTGACAAATTATGTTTTTAAAAATCACACAACAGGAAAATTGGGAACGCATACAATTTGAAATTGTTCTTTATTAAATGTGCTCCCGTATTCAATTTACTCAATCTGCCTGCTGGGAAAGTTTGAGGAAGCAAATCTTTCTTCATGGAATATAACTCGCAATTCCCTGCATTTTCATATGTGTTACACATGTAAGTGGCAATGGCTCAATTATAGGAAAGATGTGGAAGCGATAGAAATATAAATTTGATAGATTTTCATTCATGTTTCTCAAATTTTATTTTGAGGATTCGAAAATATTTCATTTTCAAAATAAATATAATTTGTATCATTGTTTACATTTTTCTGTCAAATGAAGTTGACTACACCTTTTTCAAATGTTATTCAAAACATTTCAATTGCAATTCGAGAATTTCATTTGTAATTCAAAAACTCAGTTTGCAATTCATAACATTTCACTTGTAATTCGAGTATTTAATTGGTATTTCACAACATTTTATTTGTAATTTTAAACTTTTAATATGAAATTCAAAAAATTCCATTTGAAATTTAAAAAAATGCATTTGTAATTTCAAATTACCATTTGAAATTCGAAAAGTTTCATTTGAAATTTAAAGAATTCGACTTGAAATTTATAACGTTTCACTTGTAATTCAAAATATTTCAGTTGTAATTCGTAACAATTCATTTCAAATGCATACATATTCCTTGTATGTTACCATTAATATTTTTCGAATTTAAAATAAAATGTTATGAAAAACAAATGAAGTGTTATTTATTTCAAATCAAATATTGAGAATTTCAAATGGAATTATTTGAACTTCAAATGGAATTTTATGAATTTCAAATGCATTTCTTTGAATTTCAAATGGAAGTATATGAATTTCAAATGGAATTTTATGAATTTCGAAAGATATTCTATAAATTACAAATGAAATTACAACTTATATGTTACAAATTGCAAATAAAATTCTCGAATTGCAAATTGTATGTTGTGAATTTCAAATGGAATTCTCGAATTACATTTGATATGTTTTAAATAACATGTGAAATAGGTGTATTAATACTTACACAACAAATTTCCATGTGGTTGTTGTATCGTTTGTTGTACAACAACACTTGCTGTTACCTTCTATTATTATACCACAACTTTATCAGAACCTCAGTAAGTTTTCTCTATCCTCGCACTTTATATTAAATTGTATGGTCTGTGCCCCTTGCAAAAGGTCGAAGTGGAACTTTTGCAAGGTAGAATTATTTCTTCCTTCTAACACCTTTAAATGAAGTGGCATATTATTCACATTCACATTGCAACAAATTGAACCTAATTGCTTACTACATGCCATAGATCAAAATCACATCGTTAATGTGATGCGATATAGGAGTCGACCCTAAGCAAGAATTAGGGACGAATGAATATTCAATTCCCAATTGTCACACGGTTCCCAATACAACATATCGTCTGATTTAGATGCTATCCGGAGCGGTGCCTTTACTTTCCAGTTCCATTAATGTCCCAATTGGAGGTAACACTGCAGTAACGTATTTGTTATGATGCTTACTATGAGTTTGATATATTTTTTCGAGGTCCAGCTGATATTCTAGTGTTTTAAGTAGAAAAGGTAGATGTACTAACAGACTCTATAGTCTTTTGGTAAAATGTGACAGAAAAGCTTTAAACGCCTAATTTAATATGACCAATTCTCGGCTGGTATTATGCCGTCTGCCCCTCCTCCCTTCTCGGCTAGGAGTCCATTATGACGTGCTTGTTGTACAACGCTATAGAAGTCCATCTGTCCATCTATAGAAGTACCATCTGTTCATTCATATGTGATGCTTAAGTATTACCTAACGAAATCTGGCCGATTCATAAACTCTTTCAATCGTAGCACTCAATCATACCCAAAACTTACGTTTAGACTTCTTTATGTCATTTTTGTACTCATTACAAAGCTTTTCTCAGTGATAAAAGTCCTTTTGACAGGACGGGTGACAGCCAAATTTCCGTTAATTTGCACACTGCTATCTCAACTTCTTGGTTTAACATTAAACTTATTCCAGTTTGTCTTTCATGAATTCCTATATGGATAATCTTGAAAAATATCCTATGATCCGAGAATGAATATTTTTCTGGTGGAACCACAAAGGTTTTATCATTATTCATAGCTCCAACAAATACCTTTCTAAAATGATTTTTGGCTTTATCTCTTCTTATTTTTATCCTGGTATATGATTGAATATAGAACTTTCGATTGCGGATTTCTTTGAAATAGCTAACAGCTGCCTAATCTATACTTTCCGTAAAATGGAAATGTTTAATTTTTTCATTGTCTATCCACATATATAGTCACCGGTACTACATTGTCAGCGGTGTCAGCTGCTTCCTGATTGATAGGATTTTCGCCTGAAAATGTTACACAGATCTTAAATTCATGAGTTATTTCTAGGCAATTCCTCGCAGTAAAAAACTACTCCAGTGCCTTTCCCATCTTCGATCCGTATGCATATATCGACAGACCAGCCAGAGGTAAAGGACCACTTGCCCAGGGTTTTCATATTAGGAATGTTTAGTCGCACTGTTGTATTAAAATCTTGTCTGTTTCCCGGAGTATCATAGCACACCAAGTCGACTGCAATCTAACTGAAATTTTGTTTTTTGCAAAATAATCAGGCTGAATCCCAGTTTGTTGTTTTCATAACAAAACAACTATTTATTAGTGGGGAATGCCATACATTGTTCGCCGATATATAAGGCAGGGAAGACTATAGTTTCGGATCTCGCCACTGATCCTCATTAGTTCCCTTAGTTTTTTGTTGGGATATTCTCCCCAGAAGTTATTTATTGCTTCTTTACAAAAAACCTTTCGTACGAAAATGTCACATTTAACAAATCAAAGTTCTTACGTTACCAGCGATACGAACGAAATCTTCAAAATTCGGGGTATGCATATATGGAGGCTATACCTAAACATGGACCGATATTGCCCATTATTTATTGTAATCGAATATAGATTAATCGTTTAAAAGCTATGCGGTTAACTGATTACACCATTCCTGAAATTTATTGTTCCTATCAGGCCTAGTCAATGATGAAGTGGTATATGGGCCATAAAAAAAATAAAAACACTGGAAAACATTGAGGCGAGGTGTTGACAATTTGTGGAAGTGGTAGCAGGGGGAGTGGAACCATAGAACCCATTTTCGTAATGAATTTATTGGTCAATTTTTGACGTTTTAAACTCTTTGATGCGTTACAGAAGGTGTGGACTGATATACTGCATTTTCGCATGATCCAGAATTGGTAAATAAAATTTTACTTTGTGCTTTGTATTAGATTTACTGATCCATTTTTTATTGATACATTTTTAAAACATAGACCCCTTGTGGGGAAGGTACCAGATGACCAATAATTCCTACCTTCGAACACGAAAAAATATTAGGTTATGCGAACTTCGGATGCCCACATTTCGGAAAGTATGGACTTTCCCTCCTAATTCCACATATTTTCGTGAGAGGGGTACATAGCTGTGATAAAAATAGTCAAAACATCAACGTGATCCCTTAAACTCAACTTTCTCCTACCACACATTGTTTTCACAGTAAAAAGCACCACTTGGATTAGTATAAAACTGTAAAGAGAATAGAAATATTCTTTCCCATACCCATCCTTTGATGCTATGAAATCTGTTTATGAAACTTTCATAACATTCAACAGCCAACTACGAGCTAAAGACACACACGAAAATTCCGAAAAAACAAGGTTATGTTGATACCCCTTAGCAGGACAATGTTTAGGTCCTTTTCTTTTAATGTTTCCACATTATCAGTGTATCCACTATTGATAGACTTCCTATAAAATGCTTTCCAATTTCATATTTAATTATAAACAAAATCTCTTTAGCAACAAACATAAAATAACATGAAGCTTTGTACTTACCATTTTGTTTGTTGTTGTTGTTGGCTTGCTAGGTTGCGTCGAAAAGGACCAAGACGAACTATGCTGCAGACGACTTTTGTTTTCCCACTCCAGTCCCAAACAAAATTGTATGAAATTTATTTATGAAACTTTTTCATAACAATTTTCATACAATGTCATGGCATGTGTCGTCCTTCAGGCGACTCAATGAAGGATATGATGATTTTCATTTCAAGATAATTCAGAAGTGTCTCTAAAATGTAATTTCCTTTAGTATATTTCCCGAATAAATTCACGATTATTCACATTTAACAACAACAATTTTACGAAAATTCCGTTATAGTTATTTACAGACATTTCTTTCATAATTTTTTAGAATTTGTAAAGTTTTGCGGATTTGGTTTCTTTTCACTCAACAGAACCAGTCTGCCGTGTTTTCGTTCTGTCGATGAGTTGAAGGATTGTTCGCAACCAAAAAAAATTGAAAAACGTTCCACTTGCCAACGAATGGCAGAGAATACCAAATTGCCGACAAAGAAAAACTCAAAGTAGTATATGGAAATATTTACGAATGAGATGGGATGGATACTGCAAGAGAACCGCGTTGTTGAAACAGCTGTTCGATTTGTTTTGTCGGGGGAGAAACAAATGTTATCGATTGTTATCGGTGGATGATTGTTGCCACATTGCTCATAATGGCGTTAATTTAAAAAATCGTTTTATTTAAAAAAAACGTTTTTTAATTACTAAAAATAGAAATATTCAATATAATTGAAATATTACAGATATAAGACAAATTTTATCTATTTGAAATTAAAATTGAAAAATTAAATAGAAATAATAATTGGTCTGTTCCATGATATAATTATTACAAGGTAGGGCATTGCTGCTGGAACACAGTAAGAGGGAGATGAAAATCGTTGTGGGGATCATAACTGGTCACTGCAAAATTAGATCTCTCACTTCTAAGAGGGACTCCAGTGGAGAGGATTACTGTCGTCTATGTGAGAACGAAGAAGAACTGGAAACAATTGATCACATCCTCGGCAAATGTTCATCGCTGACCAGCAAAAGACATAAACAGTTCGGAAGTTATGAAATTGATAATCTAGCATTCTTCTCCAAAATAGACCCTAACCAATTTCTAGGCTTTGTCAAAAAATTGACTTGGCTAAAATAATCTTTCTTCCGCCCCCTTATTTCTCACTATTTTTTCTCCCTACTCTTCCACTATTTCTTTTCTTTTCTTTATAGGTATATATATACATAAAGGATGATCAACAATTTTGATTTTCTTCATGCTGTCTGTGTCACACATAGTCCTGATTTATATTAGGCAATTTTTATCGTTCACTTTTGAACTTGATTCAATCGCCTATACAAGGCAATTCGATTTCAAAAATATATTTATTTACAATGTTCTGGATTGGTATTTCAAATACTGACAAAATTCACAAAACGAATTACCAGAAAATTGCCGGTACGAGCAATATTTTCCAATTTCTATTCCCCTTGCCCCTCTCTCCTTCAAACAAAGACTTGCCGCAATTAAACTCGCCTAATTGGGACTTATTTTGATTTTTTGTTATTAAACATTAAAATGGATGAAGAAACCATAAGTAGCTTCTGCTTCACCATCTTTCTTGGCACCAAATTCGTTCCTCTTCGCCAGAACGTCATCTTTATTAAGTGGTGCACCATCTAACGTTGGCTGCGTATTGCATGTGACTGTTGGATCCAACTTCCCGGCCGCATCTCCACGATTTATATCGACAACCTTCCTGACCGGAATATCCGTAACTAGCGGTTTCTGCTTGATACCACTATCACATTTTGTTGTGGGTTCAGCGCCATTTTCCGCCGGCTTCAACTTCGTCCCGGCAAAACAAGTACCCACTGGCGACGCACAGTTCACAGCAAGTATTACTTTATGTACCTGCTCCTTGCTCGCCGGTTTCAACTTCCCAACTGGACATTGTTCCATAACTGGTTTCTCCGCACCAGCCACCGCATCATTCTTTGTCATGGCCAACTCGAGTGGAGCTAATTTCTGCGCAAATAGAATATTACTTTGAGCAAATGGAATAGTACTTACTTTCCGCTCCTTTTTGTCATTGGCAACCATTCTTATGGCCAACTGATCACGTTCGGCCTCTGCTGCTTCTCAAGACTTCTTCGAAAGATCCAGTTTTTTCAAAAGATTCCTTTTCTCTTCTTCCCAAGATTTTTCTGCTGCCTGGGCTTTCTCTGTAGCCGCCACCAATTCACCTTTAAGCTTGATCTCTTGAAAGGACAAGTCAATGTATCTATCTCTTGCCTTTTTATAACTTGCCTGTGCCCCTTCTTGAAGGCAACCATTGGCGTCTTCCGATCTTTTTAGAGCAACTTCTAGCTCTTTATTCCTTGCCCGTAACTCCGCCACGTCACGGCTTTTCTCCTCCAATGCTCTTTTAAGGCTGCCCATTTGTTCTTGGACTGGCCTAAAACCTCCTGCCATATTGGATTTCTTCTCCAATAGCTCCATCCACCGATCCCGCACCACCGGATCGCCTTTTACTTCATCGGATGCGTCCCTCACTAGACTTTCTATAAAGTCATATAGGTTCCGTACCACAGTCGCAGATAGTCGATCGATATTCTCTGCGAACATGTTAATATTATTTAGAAGATTGTTTATCTCCCACTCCAGGGTCGGTGTCGAGGCTCTGCCTAGTTTATCTTCATCTGCAGCCGCTATGCTCAGTATTGAAGCTTCACTGGCTAAATGTCTCGCCGTCACCGCCTTGTTCCTTGCCGCAGTCTCCTTTTGACTCAGCATTTTGAAGGTTTGCAATGTATTGCCTAGTACATCCACTGCATCTCCTTCTTCTCTGCTACGGCAATGAGATAAAGAATTGGACACACACAATTCTTTATCTCATATGTGGCAAGCAAGCTACACATGCTTATCAGTCTGTAGTGAAGATTACTCCCCGTAATCCCACCCAAACATACCACATGTGGCAATAGAAAACTCCTATCTTATTCTAGTGTACAAACATTCAACAAGAAAATGCTCTTATCTTAAGTGGACTGTATACAAAAATAGATCCCTGTTTAACTAAATATTCTCTCTTCTACACAATAGACCCACAGCAAGACATTCGATATCTTTATTATTTAAAAACCATGTTCGCTACGTGAACACGGCTATGAAGGATAACTTTAACTGACACAAGGTCAGCAGTTGAATTTAAAAAAAGAACATCTCGAAGCTTTTCAAAATTGCAGGGGGATTCAAACAAGGTGGCGATTTGTCGTGTGTCCTGTTTAACATTCTGCTAGAAAATGTCAAACGAGATGCAAATGTGAACAGAAATGGCACTCTATACACCAAACAACACATGTTACTCGCGTACGCCGACGGAGAAGGAATCTGCCAAAGTGGGACCGGCAGTAAATGACGAGAAGACCAAGCTGATGGTATCAACGCGCAAGACGTCCAGTATACTCGGAATTATATCATCTATTCTCGGACATCGGCCTAGTCAGACGAATCTAGCTGCAGCGACTACATTACCTAGGTCATGTTGTGAGAATGGATGAGGATTTCCCCAATCAAAATGCATATAAATGCGATAGTTCACGCAGAAATCGAAAGCCACGAATCCGATAGAAAGATCTAGTAGAAGACAACATCTCGGAACATGGTCTTTCGAATTGGATGAGATGCACACAAGACCGACGCGCTTGGAAATCTTTTTTTAACCCTTTCAGTGTCAAAAAAAATTTTTGTCGGAATAAAAATCTAAAATTTTGTACTTAAAATCGTATGAAGACACAGTGTTTAGAAAAAAGGCAATTCTTATTTTAAACCTCGGACAGTTTTGTCTGTCTTTCAGCAAAAACAAAGACATCAATTGTAACGGTACATAGGATAACCGAAAATTTGCAAAGGAAGCAAGTAATTTTAAATGTCGAATATATTCGACAAAAACACTGAAAGGGTTAAGCTCGGCTTATAGAACAAACGTTCTGTCACAAAGCAATCTATTCAAATTAAATTTCGGCTATTTTGTTTGCGCCAAATTGTTTGTGGTTTTAATCAGTGTCGATACAATCTTTTTACTGGATGTTGTTCGTTAATTTTGGCAATTTGCTCTCTTGAAAAGGAAAAATTTGTATTTAGTCTCTGCAAAATCCTACTGAGTAAATATTTTCGTTCGTTTACTTTCCCAGTAACATTTACTCAGTAAGAATTCGGAGAAAGTAAATACGATTTTTTATTCCTCAAGGGATAAAATTGCAAAAAGTAAACGAACAACATCCAGTAAAAAGGTTGTGTCGACACAGCTGATTAAAACAACAAACAAATTGGCGCAAACAAAAAAATAAGCATTATTATTAGAAAAATGGATAATAAGCGGAAAATTTATGTTGTTTATAAATACTTGCGTTTTCTTCATCCATTTTAAAGTTTAATGATACAAAATTAATATAAAATACAAAAACAATAAATTTGCTTGAAACCAATTTTGTTGTTTCTTTACAAAACATACTTTTTTCCTTATAAGAATTTGCTTATACTCAGTAACACAACTGTCAAATCTGCTCTCTCAATTACTACATTTTGTAATAATTTATACAAATTATTGAGTAAACGAGCTAACCTTGTATTGACATTTTCATAGACAGTAAAACAGGACAATTTATGACATTTAAAAGCAAAAAATAAATTTTTGAAAATATAAAAAAGTGGACCCAAATGGATCTTTCATAAAAGGAATTGATAAATCCTATTATTCTATTTTAATAATATTAGTATTTTCATTCATGATTTCAGAACTATTTTTTCAAATCGCTTAATGTATAAACTCAATTATCTTCGACTGTCCTGTCGTTTATAGACGTAGGTTAAAACGATAAAAATGCAATACTAAACAAATAAAAATTAATTACCAGACGCATACTCATATTTATACTAGCCTCTCTTAAAAATTGTCAGATCTCCCAATTCATTAAGCTAGGTCGGAAAACAATATTTTAAGGTAAAGGTTTACTTCAATCTTCTCCAATACAATTCAATTGTTTACTTTAAAAATCAGGGAAATGTTTGCATGAAAAGTTTTCGAACAGAGCCAGTATTGAAATTGTATGCTAATACTCATGGTATAATAATAAAAGGTAACAGCAAATGTTGTTGTACAACAAACGATACAACAACCACATGGAAATTTGTTGTTGTAAGTTCTACTAGTGTCAACTCTTTTGACAGAAAAATGTAAACAAACAAACAAATTATTTTTATTTTGAAAATGAAATATTTTTGAATCCACAAAATAAAAATTGAAAAACATGAATGAAAATATATCAAATTTATATTTCTATCGCTTCCACATCTTTACTATAATTGAGCCATTGCCATATATAGGTGTAACACATATGCAAATGCTGGGAATAGCGAGTTGTTCCTTGAAGAAAGATTTGCTTCCTCAAACGATCCCAGCAGGCAGATTGAGTAAATTGAATACGGGAGGACATTTAATAAAGAACAATTTCGAATTGAATAAGTTCCCAATTTTCCTGTTGGGTGATTTTTAAAAACATAATTTGTCAAATGCTTATTGACACTAGTATTACGTTGGAATCAAATCAGCTGGGATTTGCTGTTACCTTTTATAATTGTACCATGGCTAATACTGGGTTTGCTCGGAAAATTTATTTGTCCGGATCACCCTGTTAACCGAGATGTATACAAAGTGATGCAATTTGTAAAAAGTATTCATTATTTTCAAATTCATTTCGGGGAAATCCCTAATATATATATATATATATATATATATCAATGAAGCCCATCAGTATACTTCAATGATGCCCATCAGTATACTTTAAAGCAGTGTTGGGCAACATTTAATTAAGCGTAAGTGTGAGCGAGCGTAACTGAGAATTCACCATTAAAAACGATTGACGTAAAGAGAAAGAAAGAGAAAATGTATTTAACAATCGACCCTCAGTTACGGTAGCGTATATGGGTAAGCATGCCTGGTATATATGTGTAAGCATGCCTGCTTTAAAGCGTGGTTTTATATTTGTCGGGATCGGTGTTGAGAGTTTCTCTCTCTCTCAGTGGTAAATTGTGAATTGTGTTGGAAAACATTACCACAGGTAGGAACAAAAAAGTACGAAAAGGTATCTAAAATTCTACTTCAAATGATAATAAATTATAATTATGGAGAAATATTGGCCAATATTTATACCAGTTAGTTGCATAAATAACATATGATATAATTTAAGCGTAAATGTATTCACGAATAATAAAAAAATAAATTTTTGTTTCGGTACGTTTATGTCAATTCGTACCTTTTGTGAACAAAAAGTACGTCTGCTACAAAATTAAAAATAGCGAGAGACTCTAATTACTCTCTCGGCAAATAGAGAAACCACTCTCAGTCACCTTGTTGCTGCTTTGAAATCCCGACAAATATAAAACCACGCTAAGCAGCTTGTTTAATAAACAAAAGCAAGGTAAATATACATCGGTTGTTGTATTTTGATATGTCAAAAATATTTTGCCAAAACAAAAAGATTCACAAGATTTTTTTACACAGATTCTTGTAGAAAATGTTATTTAAAGGTGTGCAAACAAGCTCTTCGAAATTCGGAGATTTTCATTTATAATTTTGTTTTTTAATTTTTTGCTTCAACATTACAAATAACATTTTTGACATTTATTTCCGCGACAAAGGAATCCGAGTCTTTCTCGGCCAACATTTATTTGCACCAACAGCTGGGCCGATGCGGCTACCTCATTAAATATACGTTGAACAAAAACAAATAGTTTTTGTCGCAGACATATGTATATATGTAACATATTACTTTGTGCAAATAAATTAGATTGAACTATTTCTTACAGAAGTGAATAATTTTTCTTTCTAAAATTTTTGACGGATTTCAATTGCAAGATGAGTAAAATGGACGAATCCATAATAAACAGTTTGGAAAAAAGTTTGAAAAATACAAAAATAGATGAACAACCATTCACAAAACAAGGTGTGTGCTGTGTCCAAAGATTATATTAAAATCTTAATTTGTTTTATTTTATTCATAATTTTCCATATTTTAGATATCGAATTTATTGGCAATTTCTTATTTAAGCTGTACCAATGCAACATGCTGGGACCACACAATAATTGGTCTTGTAGTGAAAAAAATATACAAAAGGAGTTTCGGCAATATTTAACTGCCCAATGGACTAATCGTTTTAAGGATCACCAGGAGAATGTAAAACAATAAAAACAAACATAATTTGTAATCCCTTGTTAATACATATTTCATTTATTAGCTATGGGGCTTATTTCGCCGCTGTGGATTTAATGTCAACGTAACAAGAAACAAGTATAAATTCCAAAAAGAGCCAATACTGGCAATTCGTAATAAAAAACTGAAAGAATACGATCAACTAAGAATGCAGCAGGTTGCCCAGATGACGACGAAGAAGAAGAATAATGCAAATAAAAACAAGGAACAAGGTAGGTATCTATTCATAGATTCTATGTAAATATACAGTCAGTCGGCAGTCAGATGTGAATTTGTTTGAGGGAAGATGCAATGATGCAATAATAAGGTTATGTATCAAAACAAAAACATTTGTTTTTGTCTCGACCAACTGTCAAATTTTTCCATATAATATTTCACATGATTGGTAAAATTGCACATCGAATTCAAGTAGAAATTACGCACTTTGACAGTTAATCGAGACATCAGCTGCGCTAAATGGTCTACCTATTTATTATGCCATGGGAACAAGTATTTATTGGCGGGATGAGGAGGGGGTGTAAAAAGTAAATTTTTAGATTTGAAACACCTCAAAATTCATTGAAGATCCCATGAAGTATATATATATATATATATATATATATTTTTTTTGGGCATAATAATATTCTATGCCGGTTTAGCCGTTCCTGTTTCTGTTGAAATTACAATAAAGCTCGCAATATTCAAGTTAACGCTTTAAGAATGTTCGGTATTGAGAATGGGATGTATCATTGATTTTTATATTCTCCATATAAAGGTCCCTCCCCAATTTCGGAAATGTGGGCGGTTTATATAGGCTTTTCAACCAAATTACCTGTAATATCACTTTCATATTTGGGGACGTACCCGGTTACCCGATTATTTGACACGGCAGTTCGGGTACCCTGTTCTACGGAGTGGTGATATCTCAGGCCGTTTGGGAGATATCGTCAAAAAACTGGGCTTTGAACACTGATTTTTTTTTTGTAAAACTCTCCAAAAGTCGAACTTGGGTCCATCAAAAGATATGGACATAAAACCCTAAAAATCAAGGAAATTCTACGCGACAGAATTTAATAGAAGAGTTTTTTGGGTGACCGGTCTTCGGCCGGGGATTTAAGCCTTTCTACTGTGGACAGGTCCAACACCGGCTCCGCAACAGAATCTCCTTTTAAATAGAATACTTTTTGCGGTGGCCGGCCTTCGGCCTGGGATTTGGAAAATTCTCCTATGGACAGATACCAACACCGGCTACGCTTGGGATTTAAAATCTTATCCTATGGACAGACACCAATACAGGCTACGCAACAGAATCCCTTTTCAAATAGAATAGAATTTGCGTGGCCGGCATTCGGCAGGGGATTTAACACTTTCCCCAATAAATAGATACCAACACCGGTTATGCGACAGAATCTACTTTTAAATAGAATAGTTTTTTTTTTGAGTTGCCGGCCTTCGGCCTGGGATTTAGGATTTTCTCCTATGGACAGATACCAACACCGGCTACGCGACATTATTTGCTTTTAAATAGAATAATTTTTTTGGGTTACCGGCCTTCGGTGGGGTGTTTACGACTTTCGCCTATGAACAGATATCAACCCGCCCCAGGATATCCTTTTCCATGAATTCATTTAAAGTGTAAATTAAAACAAATTGACCATGTGTGACCATTGACATAAGCTACGTCTTTTCGCCTCACATAAGTTAATATTTTTATACCCTACACAACTATGTTGTCAGGGTATTATAGCTTTGTGCAGCTCCAAAAGTTTGTAACGCCGCGAAATATTGGTCCTAGGCCCACCTTCAATTATACCGATCGTCATATCTTGACTAGCTGAGTCGATCTAGACATGTGTGTCCGTCCGTCTATCCGTCTGTCCATTATAATGTGTAAACACGATACAGGCCACAGTTATGGACCAATCTTCACGAAATTTTGCATGTAGAATGGGTTCTGGCCAATGAAGGCCCCTATTGTTTTTGGAAAATATCGGTTAATAATTAGGGGATGAAATGGACCAAAAACTTTATTTTTGTCGGTTTTTCTGGTCGCTCCTGAGGCCGCAATTATGGCCCAAACACCGCAAATTTTTGCATGGAGAAGGGGATCGGGCCAACGAATAAGCATGCCTGTTTTGATAACGATCGGTAAATATTTAGCGGGTCAAATGAACCCTGACATTTGTGTGAAAAATGACAACATGTATATTCTATGGCGTATATATTTGCCCCTGAAGGACCAAGACCCGAGAAGTTTATAGTGTTTTCAAGAGGAGTGGTTGACCTTTACATTGATACCAATTATACGGTCGTATGTACTCAGATGTGGGAGTTACACTTAAATATTTACAGGGGCTTACGTATTCAGACAATATTTAGTAACCCAATACTACACTAGAGGGCGGAAATGTAGCGCTGATCGCTTTGAAAATTTCTATGAGATTCCAGTTATGGTCAAGGACAACGGCTATAATTTTCGGTGATGATCAGATAATAATTTTGTGATGAAGTCGACCGAAAACTTAACTTTTTGTGTCTTTTTTCTTTTTAACTCAATCTATAGGCCACAATTGAAAGTCGAACATCACAACATAACCCACGGTAAAGAGAATCTGGACTAGTACAGCCCTCGTCTATTGATTATTGTTAATATTTGTTGACCTTTAGTCGGGTATCAAGAGGGTGCAAATAACGCAAAGTTAGATTTTCGTGGAAGTTGTGTAGGGTATTATATGGTCGGCCCCGTCCGACTATACTGCTCCACTCACTGGTTTAAAGTATGTATATTTATTTACTAGTTTTTTCTCCTTCTAATAAATATCAATTATACACCATTAGTAACCACCACCACCAACAACAGGAGATCATTGCAAACTTCCCAAAATAATGCACTCCGAAATGCAACCGGGTGTGTCCCGAGCGTCGATCACCTCCATCAGCGTCGATCACCTCCATCAGGAGACCAGGATGCTGTCAGTCAAGTAACATAATGTGTTGTTGACTAGACAGTTCCTGCTGGCATTCTATCTGCCGTGTCATCCTAACCATCACACTGTGATGGCAGATCCACCTCCGCGACACATCCGCCAGGACTTCAGGCGCTATCGTGATGACATCCAAGACGTCATTCCATCGGACGTCAACAGATTGTCGATAGCGAACGCGATGAAATCCGTGCATCAACTGGCGGTCTCCGATGCCATAAATGGCAACAGATGCAATAAAGTCATACAACAACATCCTCCTGCAATTTCGGAGAGTGAGAGGCTTCTTCCTAGGCAAACCCGTTCAATTCTGGCACAACTAAGGTCCGGTTACAGCAATGTACTCATCTCGTATCGAGAGCGCATTGTCCCCGGAACCCTAAACAGGTGTCCCTCCTGCCAGCAAAGCCCTCACGACACACACCATTTATTCAATTGTCCGTCCGAGCCTACGAGTCTATTGCCCATAGACTTATGGCTAAAGCCAATAGAGGTGGCACAATTTCTCCGGCTACCCTCTTCAAATCCGAATTCCTAATTAATTGATATATTTTCCTTTTCCTTCCGTTTTCTTCTATCAACATTTTTCAGGAAAGAACTTTCGTCAACAGCCAACCTGTTACAACAACAACAACAACAGGTATGAATACAAATTGACATACCAAGAGACTCTTGTGAAACATCGAAATATTATTTTCAACCCCACCAATACGACTTGTTATATTTGTATGAAAATTTTCGACTCAACACATAGCTATCGAGATCATATATGTGATCACTTGTTCGACAAAGGAAAATGGTATTTAAATAAAAAATATGCATTTTTGAAAACAATAAAAAATTTCTATATATTTTTAGCCAAGATCGTTCATTATTTTCATTGTCATGTAAACATGACGTTAATTCGCAGTATCTTGATTTTACAATAATAAAAAATAGGGGAGAAGCCCTTAAAATCGAAAAAATAATTTTGGTTCGACCAATGTCTATGGAAATTATTTCTTATCACAATTCAACAGGATTCTATGTTAATTCTGATTTGTTTACTCCTTTTGTGAGACATGCCATTTTCTTGATTTGTTATTACAACGATTTTAAGGTCGCCTGCTTTACTGAACAACATAATATAATGGTTAGTATAAAGCAAATATATACGTATACGTACCTATATATACAACTATATGTGTATTTTTCTTTATTCATGCATAGGTTACTCCTGAATGTCGACGAAAAAAAGAGGTAGAAAAACCGTATAGGTTACCATCTCAAAAGTAAGTAAAAACAAATTATATAATGCATGCATCCTATGTCCATTGAGTAAATGTTCAATTGTTTCCAACTCATCCTCACATAGACGGCAATAATGCACTCCCTTAATGTCCCATTTGGCCCAAGTGAGAGATCTAAGCGTGCAGTGACCTATAATGATCCCCACAATGATTTGTATCTCCCTCATACTATTAGACAGCAGCGAAGAAATTCCAGGCATCCATTTCCCGGAGCCTCAGGGCACATTTTGCAGTCAGAAATTTAACCAGTATGTCAAGTGGTTGGAGATTCAGGATTGTATTTAGGGCTGCCTGTGGCGTGCTTCTTAGCGCTCCAGTAATCAGGATCGACGCCGAACGCTGTACAGTACTCATTTTGACCAGCAAGTGTATACTTATTACCCCTTGCCACCATACAAGGCAGCCATATGATGGAATGGGGAGTACAACCGTTGCACCGTCAACGTTTTAGTCCCCATCTCTTACCTATAGAGTTCTTGCAGGAGTAGAGTGCAATAAGACCTTTCTTATTGAGTTCCTCAACATTCCTCTTACGCGATAGTTTGCGATCAATGATTTGGTATTTTCCTTCTAAGGAAAGTGCTAATGTGAATCGAATTTCCGAAGTATCTCATTTATCACCAGAAGTCATAGTAGAGGAGATAGTACTTCTCCCTGTGGTGTGCCTCTGTTGACATATTTCCTCACGGATATTATGCCAACTTGACTCTGGGATTTGTAGGCTTGAAATCTATTTATTGCCCATAACAGTTTTGCGTAGCTTATAGTGTTCTTTATCAGCTTCTCATCTTCCTTGGTTCGAGCCATAGGAAGTGGGTTGATGCTAGAAAATCAAGAGTCTCTCTGCCAGAGTTAGTCCATGTTCCGTCGCTTTGTTTTATACTACCTATAGATTTTGGATCTTTAGATAATACTCTGCGAAATATGGCTGCTTCGTTCACTATTTCGATTGACTCCCTATAGCACAACCAAGACTCACGTTTAGCCTTCTTGATTTCACTTTTTTGTTCCTATTGAATTGTGTAAACGTCCCAATCTGTACTAAGTGTAGTCTTACTTAGCTTTATTATAAGATTTCCTAGCAGCCTTTCTCTAGGATGCTAGGTTTGCTAGGCTGAGATTCCTCCCAGGGTATGTCGAAGGACAAGAAGCCTTATAGCTCCTCAGAAGAGTCCCTGTGACATCGTTCACAGCTTTCTCAACATCCTGAATGATTCCATATTGCAATTTAAGCTATAAATATATAAATTTAAGCTTGTTGCCATATTGCAATTTAATCTATAATGTGTTTTTGTTTTTTTAAGCACCTTCGTATCCGTTTTTCCATTGGATAACTATTTTCCGTCTTCAATTAAAACTTTAAAGAATATCAAAAATGTCGATGAACTTCAAAGAAAATCACCTATACTCCAAGAATATAATGGAAATAGCATAACATTGCGGCCACATACAATCTGTAAGATATTTAAGCTACTGCTACAAATCGAAGATGTATCTACGATACAACAATATTTGCCGCTGTCTCAACGAAATGTAAAGCTTCAGAATTCTGGTGATGAATACAGTTTTCAGGTATGCCAAGTCGTGTTATGTGTGCTTTTAATGTTATCACCAAGGTAGATATATAAGGTAGCCGCATCGGCGAATTGGTAATATTATATGTCAAAACGGCAAACAAAGCGAATTTCAATTAATTCGCTTTGACATATCAATTTTGAAGCAAATTGTTTTCTACCAATCAGAACACAGCATTTTGAAGTATCAAAAAATATTATTTTACTTTTAATTATTTTTTTGAAATTCTTCTCATTTGAGTAAATTATAATTTTATGAATGAAAATCATCATAAAAATTAAAATCCGTATTTGTAAATGCAATGTGTGGTCCACGCTGAAGATGTGTTTATAACGCCACGAAATGTTAGCCCTATACTCACCCCTTTGTATATCGGATTGGTCATATGTCTACCAGCTGAATCAATCAATCATGTGTACCAGTTCACTATACTTCTGTCCGCAGTTATGTACCAATCGTCCTGACATTTCTCATTTAGGTTCGGTTCTGATCAAAGGCAGCACCCACAGTTTTCCGTAATGAAAGGTTTCGTTGCTCTTAGGGCCACAATTATGACCCGAAATCCATAAAATTTTACATTTGAAGCGGACCTGATCAACCAATAAGCATGAATGTTTTAATAATGGACAGTAAACATGATATGTTAGATTTTGTGTGAATAATAATCAAAACTTAATCATATCTAATATGTGGATGTATTTGGTCCGATATGGTATATATATAAAATGTTTGCTTATTCCAAATACTAGAATTTTGTTGTGGCTGCTAGAGAATCAAATATCAGTTATTGTCGCGGACTTTTGCACAATCAGGATTAAGCTCCATAGAAAATTTAAGACCACAGAATCAAATATCAGTTATTGTCGCGGATTTTTGCACAATCAGGGTTAAGCTCCATAGAAAATTTAAGACCAGTGGACAAAATTAATTTCAGAACAATTTTAGTAAATTTTGGTTTGAAATTTGCATTTTGTATTTTCCTACGGCGATTCAAAATTATATTTGACATATAATGTTACCATCAGCTGCCTTGATACGGTTACCTTATTAATATACCTTGGTTATCACAGTTATTCAATATCTATTCTTCCTTATTTCTTTCCAATACACATACATATATTTTTATGGATATATTACCATGGTTCCCGTACTGCTAGAATCTACTACATTTTACTATTTTCTTCGATAACATAAAGGAAAATTCGTTATTGTAGTAAAAAGTAGTATATTCCTGCAGTACGGGAACAGACCAATTATTATATTAATTTGAAACAAAATTATTTAATTATCGATTATTTCAAAATAAGAGTAAATAGGTTGAGAGTTTATTTTTACGGGGTCCGGAAGCAAAGATTCAAATTATCGAGCATTTTTTTCTTTGCAGGTCGATCGTAGCCAATCTGACATTCAATATGATAATATATTATCAAATTTCGATGAAATTCTTATAACCGAAACGCCTATAAAACTGAACGAGGAGTCTGTAATTGAATTAATGTCAGCAGAAGTGGACTTTTTAAAGAACATTCGTATTTATGTGTGCTCTATTGAAAATCTAAACAAGGGGCGAGTATCATTTAAATGGAAAGGTCCCAAACTTAGCATGTATGCTAATTACACCGTTATTTTTCGTCCTTCACGCCAGCAGATGCGCGAACAATACCGTTGTTTAGAAAATTTGCCAAATGTTATGCATATTTTGGAAAAATTTCTGTTTCCAACATCGATAGCTGTGAAACCACTAGCACTGGGATGGAAGTAAGTAAATAGTAGTGAAAATAAATGTATGTATGTCGTTTTTTCGCCATTAATACGTAATAGTATTTGTGTTATTATTATATTCACAATCAATATTTATTATATATGTACGTAGCAATTGTATTTATAATCACTGTAAGATCGCAACGACCGATTATCAACGACCAGTACTGAAAACACATTGGAATTAAGGTGTAAGTAACTATCAGCCTGTTTTTACTTTTTTTAGTAAAATAAATTGTAAGAATAGGGTCTGCACTTCAAATAATATTTTCAAATCCACTTTTTCTAAATTGGTCCCAAATCGTACCAGAACAAATTACATGTAAATTAAATAGCATATATTGTAGTTTTAAATATTATTTTTTCTAAAATATAATTGAAATTGAGAAATTTGTTCAACACTCCTCCTCTTTGTTTAGAAGTCAAATTAACGATCATAAATATTGCAGTCGATTTCTTGGCAAAGGTTTTGTAACAAATCGGCTACCATTTCTTCAGTTGGGGCAATTTTGGAGATGTACGAAATTTGCATTACAATAATCTTTTACGAAATTGTAATGTAATGTTTAGATGTTTCGATCTTGCATTGAATTTCTCATTAAAAACCATATTGATACAATTTTGATTGTTTTCGAAAATTTTGATAATTTCCGCTAAAATCCCTTTACATGCTTCAACCAAAGCTATATATACTGCCTCTGCAGTAGATAAATGCACACTTGTTTGTTTTCGTCAAGACTAACTACTTATTCCTCCATTCCGATAAAAAAACATAACCGCTATGTGATTTTCGATCAATATTATTCTCTGTCCAATAAGCATCGACATATACATGTACATTATTATTACTCGCATCTATGCTAATTTTCAAAAATAATATTGATGTCCCCTTCAAGTACTAAATACTACGTTTAACTTAATTCCAGTCTTCGGTTATTGGTCATTCCACATTTTGTGAAACAATTAACATACTTGCTAAAATGTCAGGTCGTATTGTATTGGTTGCAAGATAAAAGACACATCCAATTGCTCTTTGATACATTTTATCATCCAGTAGAATTTCTATATATTGATGCCACTTCTTATTGTGTCTTCTCCTCCTTAATTGAAATGACCTCATTGAAATTACATTGCTCTTCCGTAATAATGACAGAATTTACTTTATATCTTTGAGGTAAGACTCCCTTGTTAATGCGGCTCGATATTATGCTTTCAGAAATTGGACTTTGCACTGCATCTTCAAAATATTCGTTGGAATCTGATAAAACTTTGACTAGACTCTGGTCTTCAAGGCATGTATTATCATATTAAATTGTGTATACGAGAATATCCTCATGTTCTAAGTTATTGACAACACTATTTGTTCCCTCATTTTATTTCCCCCTTTAAGACAAAATAGCAGATGTACTATGCTATGAGATTGATCAATGATTTCTTTTCCATCTAAAAACATAACATCCCACGAAATTTAAATTTGGTTTTTATATGGGTCAAGAATTCTGAAACCCTTAGAATTAAATTCATATCCGACAAATACATTTCGTCTTGATTTAACATCAAGTTTTTTCCTTAGGTACATGCACATAACAACCGAATTTATGCATATTGTTTGAATTTGATTTCATATCGAATCTAAATTCATATGGTGTTGCTGTAATACTTCGTAACAGCAATCAATTTTGAATGTACATTGCCGTCATAATTGCTTCTCTTCAAATAGATTCACTGAGTTTTGAATCAACCAACATATATTTTACCATCTCCATTAAAATGCGATTCTTTCGTTCGGCAACCCGATTTTGTTTCAGAATTACAATTTAGAACGTACAAACCATTCCTAAGAAGAATTGCCTTAAAAATTATTTTTGAACCTTTCTCCACTAAACATTCTTTCTCAGAAAAACCAGCTTTGTACCCTTTCAGTAATCTTTCTAAGTAATAACAAGTTAGAATTAAAGTCAGGTACGAAGTAAACGTCAGTAATATTTAAAATAGCCAAATCCGTTTTAATTCTACATGCGCCTTTTCTTTTTTGATTGAGGGCGGCTTCCATTGGCTGGCTAATGTTGAAATCTAGTTTGCTGGTTGTTGAAATCCAGTTCACTGAATATGTGGGTCATTTATATGTGGCAACTTGCTCCAGAGTCTATATTCAAAACACATTCCGTATCTTGATGCTAGGAAATATATGAACGCATTCAAAACAGCCCGAGGAGTAATGCTAGAGGCACCTGAAATATGAAGCAATGCAGTTCTTTGTACACAAGGAATTTTAGATAGTCCAAAGACGATATAAACTGAAATTTAATTGAATGTTGACAAAATATTAATATTTTCGTTTTGACGTCTAACATAATTTTGTATGTATGTATATATTTCAAAATATGATTTGACAGGAAACTTTATACTCACCTGTGCTTACTGTCCGACCTTATATAGGCCTTGGAAAGTACTAACCTTATCTTCCTGGGATGTATAGTAGCCCTTACATTTTAATATATATCTTATAAGGGGTACACTCCGTGTTCGCTCCTAAATTTTCCATTTAAATGTAACTAACAGGAGTGGAAGACAAAAATCGCTGTCGTCGTTACATTTTGAATCGCAAGAATTGGTATTTGATAATCGGTATGTTAAACATGGTCGTGTCATAACAGTGATGTCAAGTAAATACAAAAAATCCCCTGGCCGCAGAATACCCAATATTATGTACAATATTAAGCATTTATATTGCCTTCATTGCAGTTTGCAGCTATATAATAAAGCAATTGCCAAAAATGCCGAACAGTTACAGGCAGTTCGTAATATTGCAGAGGGTCCCCGTAAGGATGCAACATATATTATTTTTGGGCCGCCTGGTATGTTCTTCATTATTTACATACATTAATAATCCCAAATTTATTTTTATATTCTTTCTTATAGGAACGGGCAAAACAACAACTCTGGTCGAATCTATTTTGCAAGTTTTAAAACGTGCCAATACCAAAATTCTACTTACCGCCTGTTCGAATAGTGCCTGTGATGAATTGGCCCTGCGTTTATGTAAAGCTCTACCCACAATAAATGAGGCTCGAACTATTATTCGAATCTATTCGAAATCTTGTGATAATCGTCGTGAGACAATTGATGATTTACTACTAGATCATTCCAATCTCTATAGTACCCATTTTTATCCAGCAATTGACATTTTACATGAATATCGTATTGTTGTGTGTACTATGTCGATTGTTGGCAAATTGGCCACTGGTAATTTTGGTCAAGGCACAACATTCACACATATGTTTATTGATGAGGTAGCCGCCTCAACGGAATGTGAAGCCTTAGCGGCCATGTCAGTCATCCTTAAACCCGAATCATGTCTAATAATTGCCGGCGATCATAAACAATTGGGACCAGTACTGCAATCAAAACTAGCCGAACAATTACAACTGGGTGTTTCGTTAATGGAGCGCCTTTTGAAATATGATTGTTATCGTGTCAACGAACGGACTGGAGAATATGATCGAACGATTCAAACACGTTTGAGACAGAATTTCCGTTCGCATCCGGCAATTGTGAATTTGTACAGTGAAATGTATTATAACAATGAACTGGAAGCTCGAGCTAAAATTGGTAATAGTTTGTTAATTTGTTTCAAATTTTGGTTTCGATTTTTTTTAACGAACGGATTATTTTCTACTTTTTAGAAGTATTTGTGATATCCTATATATACATAAAATAAGTAAGAATATCAAAGTGCGCCTAAAGGAGTAGAAGCAAATCATAAAATAATTTGCCACTTTAAAAATTTTGGAAAAAATATCGAAATTAAATAAAAAGGCAGACAATTATAGTGAAATAATAAACTTCGAATTAATTTTATTCAATCCCAGATTTCTTCCCCTTTTTCGTTGTGTCTTGGACATCGTTCAATGCGGTTTTTGCCATTATAAAAAATGTTTTTTTTTTATTTGTAATTTTCTGTAGTTGATGCACCAAATTGCATCAAAACAATAAACAGCTGTTTCACATGCCGTTGTATGTTGCCATATTTTCAAACATTAATTTATTTTCTATTCGATTACAAAACAGTTTTACAGCGGATTCTTGAAATTACACATTCATGTTGTTATAAAGTTGAACTATCAATAAAATGTAACAATTAAAAAAAAGAATAAATTACAACGTTACCTATAATCCCTATTCATTCAGAAAAAGGGGAGAATGTGAAAGCGAATAAAAATTTTCACAAGCGAGATCTTCCCCTAGCGAATATCCAGAATAAGGCTGTATATTTCTAATAATTCGATATTCACGATTTCTTATATTTACTTTCTTTTCAGATGATGTTTCTTTATCAAAAGATTGGCATTTAGCGCCTAATAAGAAATATCCGATTATCTTTCATTCCGTCAAGGGTAAATTTCTAAAAGACAAGAAATCAACCAGGTTAGTATTATTGACGTAATTATTCATTTATTTTTAATATTATTGTTTTTTTTTTTTTCATTCATCTAAACCCTCCAGTTCATATAATCCCGACGAACTTCATGTTGTAATGGATTATGTCAAGGATCTAATGTATTTCGGCATTAATGGCAAACCATGTAAAGAGACAGATATTGGAATTGTTTCCCCTTACAAGAAACAATGTCTAGATATATGCGATGCATTGAAGTTGCGAAAATGGCATAATATTGAAACCGGTTCTGTGGAAATATATCAGGGTAAAGAGAAAGATATTATAATTGCATCATTTGTACGATCTGGAACAAATACGTTGGGTTTCTTGAACAGCGAAAGGGTATGTAAAACAGCATCGATATTCAATATTCAATACAATTATTATTATTCAATTCTCATGTAATTTTCTTTAAGCGCAGCGTCTTAACGTAACATTATCTCGACCAAAATCATTGCTGATTTTAATTGGCAATGCTAAGACTTTATGTCGACATCGAGATTTCAAACATATTATAGAAGAATGCAAAAAGAATGGAAGTTTTATTGAAGGATCTAACATAACATCATCACATTATCAAAAGGTAAATCAATTAAGTACCAGAGAAAGTATAACTCCAAACCAAGTTATGGAACAAAGTGTTGCTGGTCAACACAATTACCAACAACAATGCCGTAAAGGAGGCTGTGTTCGGCTATCTGTCGCAGAAGGATCTAACATAGCATCATCACATAATCAAAAGGTAAATCAATTAAGCATTAGGGAGAATATAACTCCAAACCGAGTTATAGAACAAAGTGCTGCTGATCAACACAATTATCAACAACAATGCCGTAAAGAAGGAAGTGTTCGGCTTCAAGTACCCAAGTTCAAAGAAGTTGGCATGGAACAAAGTGCTGCTGATCAACACATTTATCAAAAACAATGCCGTAAAGAAAGTAGTGTTCGGCTATCTATCGCAGAAGGATCTAACATAACATCATCACATAATCAAAAGGTAAATCAATTAAGCACCAGAGAGAGTACAACTCCAAACCGAGTTATGGAACAAAGTGCTGCTGGTCAACACAATTATCAACAACAATGTCGTAAAGAAGGAAGTGTTCGGCTTCAAGTACCCAAGTTCAAAGAAGTTGGCATGGAACAAAGTGCTGCTGGTCAACACAATTATCAACAAAAACGCCGTAAAAAAGGCTGTGTTCGGCTATCTATAGCAGAAGGATCTAACATAACATCATCACATAATCAAAAGGTAAATCAATTAAGCACCGGAGAGAGTATAACTCCAAACCGAGTTATGGAACAAAGTGCTGCTGGTCAACACAATTATCAACAACAATGCCGTAAAGAAGGCTGTGTTCGACTATCTATCGCAGAAGGATCTAACAAAACATCATCACATAATCAAAAGGTAAATCAATTAAGCACCAGAGAGAGTATAACTCCAAACCGAGTTATAGAACAAAGTACTGCTGGTCAACACAATTATCAACAACAATGCCGTGAAGAAGTAAGTGTTCGGCTTCAAGTACCCAAGTTCAAAGAAGTTGGCATGGAACAAAGTGCTGCTGGTCAACACAATTATCAACAAAAACGCCGTAAAAAAGGCTGTGTTCGGCTATCTATAGCAGAAGGATCTAACATAACATCATCACATAATCAAAAGGTAAATCAATTAAGCACCGGAGAGAGTATAACTCCAAACCGAGTTATGGAACAAAGTGCTGCTGGTCAACACAATTATCAACAACAATGCCGTAAAGAAGGAAGTGTTCGGCTATCTATCGCGGAAGGATCTAACAAAACATCATCACATAATCAAAAGGTAAATCAATTAAGCACCAGAGAGAGTATAACTCCAAACCGAGTTATGGAACAAAGTGCTGCTGGTCAACACAATTATCAACAACAATGCCGTAAAGAAGGAAGTGTTCGGCTATCTATCGCGGAAGGATCTAACATAACATCATCACATAATCAAAAGGTAAATCAATTAAGCACCAGAGAGAGTATAACTCCAAACCAAGTTATAGAAGAAAGTGCTGCTGGTCAACACAATTATCAACAACAATGCCGTAAAGAAGGCTGTGTTCGGCTATCTATCGCAGAAGGATCTAACATAACATCATCACATAATCAAAAGGTAAATCAATTAAGCACCAGAGAGAGTATAACTCCAAACCGAGTTATAGAACAAAGTGCTGCTGGTCAACACAATTATCAACAACAATGCCGTGAAGAAGTAAGTGTTAGGCTTCAAGTACCCAAGTTCAAAGAAGTTGGCATGGAACAAAGTGCTGCTGGTCAACAACAATGCCGTAAAGAAGGCGGTGTTCGGCTATCTATCGCAGAAGGATCTAACATAACATCATCACATAATCAAAAGGTAAATCAATTAAGCACCGGAGAGAGTATAACTCCAAGCCAAGTTATAGAACAAAGTGCTGCTGGTCAACACAATTATCAACAACAATGCCGTAAAGAAGACGGTGTTCGGCTTCAAGTACCCAAGTTCAAAGAAGTTGGCATTCCTAACAAAGGTAATTATTGCTTTAATTAATACGGAAATTCATAACTTACTTATTTAATTAAACATTTATTTTTAGAAAATCCAAAATTAAATTCCGATAGGAAACCTTTCACCAATTACATGGTGGACGAAATAAAGAAAAATCCTATATCATATGGCACACCTTTTATGTTTGAAAGAAACTATCGAATGGAAGATACCATACCACCACCACCACAGGAAAATGACAGTGGTTTGGGAATAATCCAAACAGCAATTGATAAAATTATAGACGGAATAATGTATTTGTGGTGGAGTTAGAACGACCCAAGGTCCTAAGCACAAATGTTTTGTGTAACAGCATTTGGAGTGATAAAAATGTCGCTGAACGAATTTCATTTGGTGAAATGCTTTAATAAAAAAATTTTAAATGCAAATGGATTCATTACAGTTTTTGTTATTATTATAGTATATACATTTGTATTTATATATATTTATTTAATAAAAAACTTAAGAAATTATTTTCCATTGAGATTGTTCAGCGTGTAATAGGACTGCAAAGATGTGTTTGTGTATTAGTTTTTAATACACTAGATGAATGGATCTCCACTGTCCATAATGAAAAATTCTCGGTGTAGTTTTCGATCTTCTTACCGCACTCCAATTACATCAACTAAAAGATGAAAAGAAAAAGATCATCGATGAAACATTTAAGGTCATCGATGATTCGTCCATAACTATACAAGCCCCAACCTAGATTTCTTTGCTTAGTAACACATAATTATTGATAACATATGTTAGAGAATAAACGTCTCTATAGGTGATCTTGTGAGTTTCCTTCATTTGAGGAATATGCAAATATATCCATATAATTTTAGAGGTTTTCGCTCGGTTATAGGTATACTTCATTTTTAAACAAATTGTTAATTAGTTTTCAGATTGCCGTTATAGATTTGTATATGATTGATATATATTCTATAAATAGTTTTTGACAGTTATGGGGGAAAACTTTGGCCAATGTTGACGCCGTATACCTTATTTTAATTGTAAATGCCTGTTTTATATCTGAACTCTAAATCGTAAAATGTTGTAATCGGATTTGTTATATCCTCACATTTTTTAACAACTTGATTTTAATTTAACATTTGAATAAGTTGTTGTTTAAGGTTACATAGGTCCACATCCAAATTTCAAGTTGTAGGCAAAAAAAGAAACAATGTCGAAAAAATAATACACTTGTTTGACAAATATGAAAATCATATTTCATATTTCTCGCAATTAGTTTGCATGAGTTATAAACGATGTAACTAACACAACGTTCGATTATTCCAATTTCCCGATTTTTTGATGTTTTTCTCAACATTTTCTTTGTAAAAAACTTCCTAATGCAATTACAAACAGCCGTAGGAAAACGTGAGTGAAATCGGTACAGTCAATATACCATGCAAACAATGTTCACATCTTTAAAAATACATTTGAGGAGCCATAAAAGCACATATAAGCTAGACACAATCAGGAATTGCCTCCATGTAGGATTCGAATTTAAACGTATTCTTCCCGAATATAAGAAAATGTTCGATAATACCTTCGTATTTTGTTAACGTATTTGTAATCGTATATAGCGAATTACTAACATCATTGTATGTAGAGTAACTTCGGGTAATGTGGACCACCATTTCCTTTTTTTGATATTGTGGGCGTAACTACGGTAAAAAATAAAAACAAATTGTTTTTACAACATAGTAGATTTGTTGGCTAAACATATTCCAGGTCAAATATTATTTATATTTGTCTATAAAAATGTTATTGCATTATATTTCAAAAAACTCTAAACTACGAATAAAAATAACTTGGCGGGTAATGTGGACCAGTATGTGTGGGTAATGAGGATCAGTTAAAGGTAGGTTGTGCATTGGTTGTGATAAATTTTCATTTGTTGCACTCTTGGGAACAATGAATGCAAAAATATATGGGTTAATGTTTTGGAATAGCCAATATTTAAGGGTACCGCCCCATTTGAGGTATTTTGAAGGTCCTTGCTTCATTATCCAACCGAGGCATCTGTAATTTCGCATATCGAGTTTTCAGAGGATAGAATACCACCTCGCATATTAATTGCGCCCATGTTTCAAACTCGTCCTCATGAAAAGGTCCCACTTTTTTATAGTGGTCCACATTACCCGACATTGAATATTTTTATTTAAAAATAATTATCGGCTTCCAAAATGAATAAAAATTTAATAATCACCGATTATAATTACTGCTAAACGTATATTTTTGTTAAAGAGAACAAGAAAACCACACCGACTATTTGCAAAAACGTTCGATTATTGCGCTAAAAAAATTTCAAATCACACTTTTACAATCAGTGCTACATTTTCTACTACTAAATTTTCAACATTGCAATTATTTTTTTAAAAACCAAGCTTGATGTTTGTTTTCACTAATTAGGAAAACATTTATCAAGGCGGCATTGACATATTACAAGCATTTTCTTTGATATGGGGGGTGGTCCACATTACCCGAAGTTACTCTATTGGCAATTTTCTCAAAAATATTCCTGGTGTTGTTTCCTATTAGGGACACGATCAAGTTTTGGTCAGTTCAAAACAATTTGTTCCAATACTTAAAAAGTTTAATTGCCTTTTCCCTCATAATTTCCGGAATAGTTTTTGGAATAGGCTCCACATAATGGAACCGCTTAATCTTTATTTTACCATGTCTTACTGTGTTTTATTTGAGAACATTTTCACAACATATACATACCATACACATTGCTTCACATGACATAACATATATATTCAAACTAAATATGTCTTGATTTTATGGAAACGTGAGCAAATAATGATAGCGATTAATCTTACTCTCTCTTTTCGATTTCATATTATTAAATTTAATTCTAATCAAAATATAAATTTATTTTCATACACAATAGTTTTTTTCAAGGCAATGACAATCCAATTTGAAAATTTTACATAATTAACAATTAATTAAAGATATATGCTGCCTAATATCGACCAAAATATGTCCAAAAATAACTACGAAGAGATGAAATCATTAAGGTTCGATATAAAATATATGGAAATGCTGATATTTTTCAAAATATATTTTGCAACATTTTCGAGAATTTTTCTCAAAATGTTCTTTCATTAAAACCTTTCCACTTCAATTACAGACTACTAACAGAAACATAAAGCAAATCGGTCCAGCCGTTTCTTTAAAATAAATTTTGCAAGATTTTCATCGATTATTCTCAAATTTTTTATTCATAAAAACCTTCCCAGTGTAATTACCGACAACTGAAAGACATTTTGAGTCAAATCGGTCCAGCCGTTCTCACTTGATGCGTTAGTAAACATTTTTTTGGCTCCATTTTTATATATATAGAAGAAGAAGAAGATATTCAACATTTTATTACATCATAAACGTGTCGGAAAATCCACGTCAACCCTAAACGACAAAAAAATGCATTGCACTTTGTTGAAAAGAAAGCGACGTAGATTTTTTTTGACAACAACTGTTTAAAGTTCGTTCACCGATATTTCTTTGACTGTAAAAGATAAACATTTAAGACGTATTTTTGGCGACAGTTGTTTTTACTACGGCTGGCTGCACGTGTAATATTTTTTTTCTGTGTATGTACACAGGTGTTTTATATTTTTAGTTCTTATTTCGGTTTATGCTGTTTTGATAGGTTTATAATCAAAATCTAAATGAAAATGACCGTTGGCTATTAGGGCAAAATCTTAAACTTTTTTGTTTACATTTCCCAATCGATTGATCCTATTGTGAGAATACTTCTTGGTACACTGGATTCACGACCTGCATCGATAATAATTTGTGAGATATCAACCCGATGATGTAAGCGAGTCAGATATATAATACATTTATTCCAAAGAACAAAAATATTGCAGCAATTTAATTTTAAAATTATGTGGTGAGATTGAGAAATTTTTCAATCCAGGGGGAAGCTGGTTCCACAGCCACAGTTCCACCAATACGAACGGCAAATAAACGTTCAAGCGTCAGAATTTCAATGCGTTCAAATAGAATTTGAGAATTTCTGTTACAGCCTTACCGCAAAACAAAATTCAAAATTTATTAAATTAATCCACATATTTTTAGTTTCCATTCGAAATTTCAAATTTCCTCAATGTTTTGTTTTTATTTTCCACAAAAGAAAAAATGAAAAATACGTTCTGTCAAAGTTGAAATTGTTCAACTTGAAATTTTGTACGTTCGACGTATTTCGGTAATATTCATATATAAGTACATGTATTCTACTTTTGTGGTGAAAAACGTCGAACGAGCTAGTTGAATTTTAGGTAAGGCTGTTAGAATGCAAAAATCGGAAATTATCGGTAATATAGTTAGGTATGACTATGTTTGTGTTTTATGTAGAATGGTAAAAAATTGTTGACATTGTACAATCTCCTGAGGCAACAATTAACTTTTGAGCAAATGGTAGTAATATGGGATGAAAATTTCAGATTACAATCAATATCAAAGCCAAGACAAGTCACAGACTGCGAAGAAGTAATTGATTTCTCTATTTCGCTGAATAAGTAAATCACAACCACTTTAGAAAATAATTAACTTTGTTTTATCAACATTGATATTAATACAGTTACGTGAAGCCCAACCAACAAATTCGACCAATATCACTATAAAAGTGCAGAAATGCAATCATTTATGTCAAGACATGGGTTAGACATAACCCGAAATCGTTCGCATATATATTCAAAGAAGATTGCTGAACACATATTCACAAACGTCATTAACGTATAACATAAAAAGGAGTGGACCTAAAATTGAAACTTGTGGAACACCAGACGAAATATCAAGAATTACCGTCATATACAATTTTTTGAGAGCGGTTGGAGAGGAATGAAGATACAAAATAGCAATATTAAACAGATTAAATAGCTTGGAGCGGAGAATGCCGTGATTGATAGAATCAAAAGCTTTAGAAATGTCTAAAATGCCTAACATACTAGGAACCTTTTTATCAACCGAGCGACGAATGTCATCAGTTAATGATGTTGTGCTGTGATGTTTCCTAAAACCTGATTGACAGACATTAATCAAAGAAAATTTATCCAGGTGTTGCCAAATTTGGTTTTTGAGCAAAATATCGAATACCTTTGACAGTGCCGGTAGAATTGTTTAAAGTTTAAACCAGTAGCGCCTTTTTCAGTAAAGTATGCACTTTAACTACCTTCCAAGCAGACGGAAATGTACTAGTTGTAATAATCGTGTTAACAAGGTGTAAAAAAATAATGTTGCAAATAAGGAAACGTAACGGAATTTGATCGAAGCCTATAGCATTGGACTTAACTCTATATATTACACTGATGAGCTCAAATATGTCGACATTGCGAAAATTGAAAATATTAGAACGAGGCATAATCATAGAAGTGTTATCAAAAATAGTAATATTAGCACCATTATTGGAGGTAAAAAAAATATATTTAAATGATCTAAATTATTGCTATAACAGTGTGTCGCTCCACAATCAGAAATCCAGTCGCCGACTGGCGACATTTATGGTTTAATAAATATTTTTTTCCCCGAATTTAAAATAAAAAAACACATCATTGTTTTTAGATTTTCATGATTTCAGTATTATCAGTTCTTTATTTATTTTTTATACACACATATATATGATTGTTGTATTTTATCTCTTTCAATTTAGTTCTTCATTTTCTTTTTCTATATAAAACTTTTATTTTCATCAAATGTATTTATGGAAGATTTCTCTCAATAGTGATCAGAGTTTTGTGTTTTTCTGTTTTGTTTTAAATATGTTATGAATTCTTTAATAGTATGCCTATTATATTTTTGTATATATATTTATAGAGTTTATGAATAAAAAAGTGGTGTTTTATTTTTGTTTTTTATAAAAATCATTTCCCAAAAAATAATTAAAGCCATTTATTAAAAGAATTTGACATTCTATAAAAACTACTACAAAATAACTGCGTCGTCAACAGTATAAAACAAACCAACAATCATTCGAATTGAAATAAAAAATCATTCTCAGAATGTTATTTGCTTAAACTTAGAGAGCAATTAAAAAAAATATGAAACATATTTTCTTATTTATATATATAAAAAAGAATTTTGGGATGTTTTAAAGTACTTTTTTCTCTTTAATCTTAGTTGTTTTTCAACATTCTTTTCAAGTTTTTCATTTTAATTACAATTACAAATATATATTTATATAAAAATAGTATTACAAACTTAATTTATTTATTAAAAAAAACGGAAAGCAAGATTTGAAATAAACATCTGTTGCAGGGACAGATTGTTTTTATTTTTCGAAACAAAATGAGAGAGGATACATCTCCTATCCAGTTGTTCCGGTTGTTTGTATGTGTTGTGTTATGCAAACAAAAATGCATTTCATTCAACTTTTCATTGCCGGGATGTTGTTGTTAGTAGCCAGAGGAAAGGTAGGTATAGGGGGTTAGTAAAATAGAGATAGAGTTTGTGTATCTTGGTTTTTGTATTACATTTGTTTTATTTCTCCATGTTTGTGTGTGTTTTTTTTTTAATTAATTTAATTATGAAAATAAAAATACAAATGAATAGAATGTGTTTGTGTTTTCTCTTTTTGGTGGTGGGCGGAGTTGGACAAAAGGAATATTAGAGTTAGAAGAGTCGTAGGGTTGTTGGTTTTTATGATAGAACTAAAAAAGAACTTTGAGTTGTGGCAATTTACAATTCATCCTTTTTGTGCTCATCATCCTTCTCTTCAACACTTTCTTCATCAGCATCGGTCTGGAAAAAGAGAAAAAGAAAAAAAAAACAAAATCAGTAACAAAAATTTAAACAAAAATATTTTTTTTTCAAATCCCAGCAAGGCGCGGATTTAATTTTTTTTAAACCAAGCAAGGACTTAATTTTATTTTTTTAACCAAGCAAGGCGTAGATTTTTAAGAAATATTTTGTGTGGATTTTTTAAAAATAATTTTTTTTAAATCCCAGCAAGGCGTGGATTTTTAAAATATATTTTTTTCAAATACCAACAAGGCTTAGATTTTAATTTTTTTAATAAAATTGAAGTAAAAAAAAATTAAACAAAATTGGATTTAAAAAAATATTTTTTTAAATAAAATTGCATTTCAAAATAAATTAAATTGGATTTAAAAAATAATTGTTTAATTAAAATTGGATTTTAAAAAATATTTTTTTAATTAAAATTGGATTTTTAATATTAAAAAAAAAATAATAATTTGGAAAAAATATTTTTTTAATATTTTTGAAAAAATATTTTTTAATATTTTTGAAAAAATATTTTTTTAATATTTTTTCAAAAATATTTTTTAAAATACCACAAAGGTTTGGGATTTTGGGATATTTTTCATTGATTTTTTTTAAGTATTGAAAATACTTACAGATTTAACATCACCGCCAGCTTCCAAGAACTTAACGAATTCATCCAAAGTTCTGTCCAAATTGTAATCGACAACCTTGTTATCACCCTTGCGATACAACTTGATGGTGGGGAATGACGACACCTTGGTGTGTTCCAATTCGTTGGCGGTGGCATCCATCTTGGCAATGACAATGCTTTCGTGATCCTTGAATTTCTCACCCAATTGATCGTAGATGGGAGCCAATTGTTTGCAGTGACCGCACCATGGAGCATAGAATTCAACCAAAACATCCTTGGTCTTGTCGAAGGCAACTTCATCGAAGTTGGTGGCAACCAAAACCTTAACGGGGTTCTTGTCCCAATCTTCGGGCAAATCTTGAGACAACAAGTGTTGCTTCAATTTACCGTCCATGAACTTTTGCAAGAAATCGCTAATGGTTTCGGCAGACAAATCGGCAGATTCAGGCTTATATTTAGCCATATCTTCTTCCAAACGGATCAAACGAATGGTGGGTACATCATCCTTGGACATGCCGAAGAATTCAAAGATACGGGCATGATCTTCTTCATCGGAGGAGATGGTGACGAACAAAATGTCGTTGCGGTATTTCTTGGCGATTTCCTTCAAGGGGTCGACGTGCTTTTCAATGTGGCCGGCTTCCTTGGAAACGAAGAACAACAAGTGGGATTTGATGGAACCACCGAAAATCTTGGAGGCAGATTCATGGTTGAATTCAACAATCAAAGGCAAAGATTCAACTTGAACGAATTTCTTGACATCTTCAGCATTGATTTCACCGGTGTAGAGAGATTTCTTGTCATCGAAAGGTTTGAACAAAATGATTGTACCGCACTTGGCTTCGTATTTGGCGAAAACATCTTCGTTGGAGGTGATACCGAAAGCGAAGCTATCCAAAGCGTTGGCAGCGGAGACGAAAGCCTTAGCTTCAGCGGATTCGGTGTCCTTGAAGAAACCAACAACGGCGATCTGGAAAAAGGTGAAAATTTTGAAAATTAGTAAATTTCAGAGAAAATGAATTTTGGATAAGTTTAATATGAATAAATTTCAAAAATTTTTTGGAATCACTTTATAAAAAAATGAAATGAATTTTTAAACTTACTTCATTGTCCTTCAAGAAAGTTTCGGCTTCTTCGACGGTGGTCAATTGCTTGGCGGGGGGACCGGTCTTCTTGTTAACCCAGCTAACAATATCGGCAGCTTGACGACCACCAGTATAATCGACAGGGGAGCCGCTGCGGAAGAATTTCAATGTGGGATAGCCGCGAACTTGGAATTCTTCAGCCAAAGGACCTTCAACGGTAGCATCAACCTTGCCCAATTTAATGGGAGATTCCTTTTCGGCCAATTGTTGGGCAGCCTTAGCGTATTCGGGAGCCAAGGCTTTGCAGTGACCGCACCAGGGAGCATCTGCAAAATAAAGAGTGGGGGGAAATTAGAAATTCTGCGTAATATATTTACATATAATTTTAAAATTATTAAAAATTTTAATACAAATCAAGAAGAGGCTTGGAAAAAAGATTCGAAGTGAATATTCATAAAAATCACAGTTATGAATATTTACATAAAATCTGTCCACCAGAATAAATAAATATTCATAACAAAAAAATTATCCAACCAAAGGATAAATATTTACATAAACAATTTTCAAGGATGTTATGCAAAATGTCATGGTAAATCGGAGGCATTGAAAATTCTCAGAAAAGATAGAATAATAGCAACATAATTATCATATTCTTTAAACAAACAATAAGGCAACCAACCCTCCCTCCTCTACCATCTTCCTCCTCTTCTTAATCATACGCATTTCGAAACTTACTATTATGTAGATGAGAATTGTTTTTGTTATTGTTGCCCGATTGTTTTATTAAAAACAATGGCTATGGGTTTATTCTATGTTCCTCCATACCCACCACCATGGAAGATTTACTTCTTGGTTGACTACAAAAAAAATCGACGCCTTTCTTACCCCCCACCACGACCAACCAAACAGCGATAATAACAACAGTAAGCAGCAACAAGTTAACAATATTTACCCAAATAGATAATATTTGAGGAGGGTAGGGGCAAGGGAGAAGTAGGTAGAAAGGGGTACAACATGTGGAAGAATTAATATTGGTATTGAAAACAAGAAGAAAGGGGAAATGAAACAATGACAAGAAGAAAAAATATTAAACAAACCGGTAAATGCCACGTTAACCATAATTCCTTCAACCATCAGCCTATCTCTTTCCCACTCTCCCACTTATGGAATAACCAATAGGCTAAAGAAATTAAACACATACGTGGCCTTTAAGAAAAAACAAAAAATGAAAATAAAAAATGACAATATCAGCAGAAAAAAATGTGTGTTACTAGTAGAGTTTGCCATTATTATTTTTTTGCCAAATATAATGGCTCATGTTTTTTTTTATTATTTTTTTAAAAAGAAAATACAAAAATATTGAATTTTGTTCTAGCCACTAGAAAGATACTTGATATAAATCTTCTTATCAATGCTTTGGTTAATAAGAAATAGAAATTTGTAGCCACTTTAAAAATATTGTAAGAGAATTGACAACCTGCCTAACTGGCTAGATTAGGTGGCATGGGTAGGGTAGATATTTTTGATAAGATTCTGGATTACTAACACACTCGGCGTTAAAAAAAACGTAATTAGGTTCCTAATTTTAAATCCACTTATTCAGTGGTGCATAAAAATGTGTTACTGGCAATGTTTTCAAAAAATAAAATCGGTTTTCAAGTATAATGAAATCTAAAAAAACAGATCTGAAATAAATTGAATAGTTATTGGCATTGACACGTTTGGTAGGTTCTTGTGCACCAGTGCCAGTCTCTACTTCAACGGCTTAGAAGTCTCAAAGTTTTTTAAAGTTATTGCCTAGCCACTTAATCATGGTAACATATCCTTTGGATACCCTCTACCATAGGTATACTGACATATACTTGCAATGAAAATAAAGGGAACATACCAAAAATATCAGGAGGTATGGGGGAGATGCCTAAATGCTGCCCGATATATTTCAGTATCGTCAGGTTCAAGTTTTTTTATCACGATATCCTTAGAAAGCGGAAAGCGGATTTATTGAGGAATAACAAAGGGTACGACTAACTTAATATACCCTCCCCTCCATTATTCTATGGTAAAGGGTATAAAAATAAAAATACTGTCTCTAACACATGATAATTACTTTGGGAATTACACCATATGAACTCTCGATAATAATAATAAAATGTCAATATAATTGCCAATTATTGTCGAATTTGATTAGCCACTTACATCCCCCTTCCCTCCAAAAAAACTCATTAAATTGTCACACAATATGTAACATTATTAACTAGCCAGTCAGCTATTAGCACCACAACGGAAGTGGCAATGCAATGTATAGCAGGGCAAAACAATCATAGCAAAAAAAAAACAAAACCACAACCGCCATGGCATACAAAAAAAGACACGGATAAAAATAGTACAACAACAGAAAAAGGAGGAAATAAAAACCCAAATACCATGGAGAAAAAAATATATTCACCGCCGTAGTAGTATTACATAGTAGTTTTACATACAAATCCATCATGTATGTTTAAATATAATAATGAATGGTTAGCGATATATTCAAATAAAAATATTACAAAAATAAAATATACGTCATCATTGTTATACACGTCATTACAAATAAAGAAGAAAAAAAGAGTGAACAAGAATGAAACAGGCCTCTTTTAACCTATTTGTGTAGAAGCACATGTTGTCCACAAGAAAAATGTGGCTAAAGATTGCAATTAGAATCGAATATGGTGGGTGAGAGGTGGGGTGTGGTATTGTGAGATGCTAGTTAAGAAAGACTGATAAGCTACTTTTTATTATTGCTGACGTATGTATGTACTACATGTGGGATGGAAACAGATGTCATATTCATTCATGGGTGAGCTGTGGGAATGTGGTATGGGGTGTTGTCTTTTGGAGGATTTAAAAAAAAGGATTTTGAGCTGAACATCTTTAAGATAAATATAGAATGGTTGATGTGTATCAATGTGAAGTATATTTTTGGAGAAATCGACTAGGTATTAGATACTCCCACAACAAAATGAATATTGAAAGATGAATGTTAGAGAAAAAATTGTTGAGGAAGGAATAAGGAATAAAATATTACCCTCATGTCCTGAGGTGCTGATTATTTTGTATAGAAAAAGTTGTATTTAGGACTGACTTCAATATTCCCTTTTTTATCTCAGGACTGATAAGTTACTTTTTTATAGAAAATAGTAACCGACTTGGCACAATCTCTTCTAAACATATAAAGGGGTCTGATACAAGCAACAATTTGACAAATTGAATCTACTTCATTTTTATTATTTCTCTTTCGAGATGTAGCTCATCTCGCTCATGATCGAAGTTGCAATGAAAAGGAAAGCCAGAAAGATACTATATTCCCACTATTATGCGACGCGTTTCGCCGTTGGTTAAGCGGCTCATCAGGCATATTGGACAATGTGGCTTACAAATATCGTTACTTGATATGTTGTAATATGGATCAAAAATATTCCAAAATTTTCAATTTCATATGGGAATATATTTTTGATTTTTTTACTTGAAGAAACATTTTGAGTGGAGAATATATTTCGCCATGACCCTATCTCCATGAAGATTTGAATTTTTTTCTTTTTGTTAGGATTTAGGGAAGTATCGAATGACTAGATGCCATTTTGAGATTTTTTCAACCAAGCAAAATATGTTAAGTTGTTTCCTCTGCAAAAAATAAAATTTGAAAGTTAATAAAAAATCGTGATAATTATGATCGTTCAATCATTTAGAGTGCCCTTTATAAATTCAACAAAAATTAAATTTCGTTGTACTTTCTAACCGGTTTTTAAGATTAACATGAAATGTCTACATAAGTTAACATGCCAAAAACAAAATCTAGGTCATTCAATTTTATTTCAGATTCCAAAAAATCATTCCAAATTGATCTAATTTTTTTATGTTGCAAACTAAAAAACAAAATTCCATTCTCTTTTCACGATCACCTCTTATATTTCCTCTACTCTTTTGATTACCATCCATTAGTGATTAACCCTATTTCTATAGAAATACAAGATAACAAAAAACTATGCGTCACACAGAGCAAATAATAAAAAGACGCCAAACTAAAAAACCAACAAAAAATTATAGTAAAAATACCGTTATGTTATATTCCATTCACAGCTCTAAAGTTCATTAGCCCCAAATCATTTACCGGCCGGCCGTTACTACTATTTAAGCCAACAACTCACGTAGGTACGCACAGCTATTGGCCATTGACTTTTGTTAAGAGACGCAAACACTATTTTGGGTAAATATACATAAGTAGAAATAAAGGTAGAAAAAAGAGAGAAGAAACGGCATAATGATGACGGCTTAATAAGCCATAGATGGATGTGGTGGTTGGTTGTCTTTGGATGACAAAACTAGCCACCAACTAGTTTTTATAAGCCGGTTGTTTGGTTTGTGTTTGGTTGGTGGTTATGGTATTATGTGATTTGGGGTTTTTGAAGTTCAAACACGTATTAATTATTGAAATAAAGAAAAAGAAAGAGGAGGTGGGAAAAAGAAAATAAAAGAAAAAAATCTAAGGGCAAATATGGCCATGGGTAAGGTCATAAAAAAAGAAAATTGATAAGCATTTTTGGAATTCTCACAAACATTTTTTTGAATGCAACAAGTGCTTGGGAAACCAAATATAATAATGATTAAGGTCAGGTCACAAAATATTTTTTTAGATTTTTGTTTTATCAACAAAACATGAATGCATGTCCGGCCAGCATCAAATTTCAAACATATGTGCACATGAAAATAAGGAGAAAAAAAAGAAAAATAAAAACTTAAAACCAAGTGACCATGGAGGTAAGGTCACAAAAGAAAACTGATAAGTTTTGAATTTGGACACTTAAATGCAACAAGTGATTAGAGAAGAACCCATGACCGGGCAGGGCAACAGCATGAAATTTGATCTTATGATGCAATTGCATTTGTTTATCTCTTCTAACCACCATAAAAGGTCATCATAATCTCACTATTTTTTATGATGGTATTTTGATGATGGGTACTCAAGCAAATGCATTTGGTGATAAGCCAAGAATGAAGAAACATAACAACAACACATGGACCGGCTTAGAAACAAATAACAGCATCGTGTTATGTTGTGTTGTTTTTTTTCTGGAATTTAATTTCGATTTCATAATTTATGCTGAGTGTGAATCTCATAAATTGTTCTTTTCTAGAAAAACGATAACACCTAAAAAAAGAGGAAACTAAGACGTGGCTTTAGAATACGTTTTTTTTTCTAACAACAAAAAAAAATTACAAATCATGATTAGTAACAAAAATATATGTTGTTGTTTTTTATATAATTAAACATATTAGTGATAAGGAGAAAATAAAAATTAAACTAAAAAAATACAAAATACATATAGGGGATTGGTCGAAAAGATTGAAGAACAAATTTCTTTAACTTAAAAAATGTATAAGATAAGGTTTAAACAAAAAAAAAAAAAAAAAAAGGAAGTGGCGATAACATTTATTTTTGGTCATAATTTTTAAGAAATGGAAGATATTGAGATAAGGCAATTTTTAAATTAAACAAAATGAAAAGAACTGAAAATGTACTTGAATAAGACCAACCCGTGATTTTTAAAAAGAAATAAAAACAACTTGAAAAATAAGAAAGATATTGGAAACTGACTGAAAAAAAAGTTCTGTTGTTTCCATATTTTGTTTTCTTGGGATAACACAAAACAGTTCATTGTATAGAGTTTTTCAATTGTTAAAAAAACATCGTGTGCAACCAAAGTCAATACAATGATGTGGAGGTGGTGTACCTGCTGTCCTTTTTTTTGACAATAGCTGTGTGTTTTTTTAAAGAAAACAAAACATGTGTCAATTCGAAAAATGAAAAGATAAGAACTCAGAATTTTATTATTATGAATGCAATGAGATATGGCATGATAACAGAATGCATATTGTGTGAAACATACACCATATTTTTTATATATGACACTGCAAAAATTGTTATCAATTTTAACAAATATTGAAGAATATGTTCTTGAAAATGAAAAGAAATAAAATGAGGGATAATTCTAGGGATATTCTATCAGATTTTTTCAATTTTATTTTTTTGTTATCAATTTTGGAATACATAAGTGGCTTGATAGAAAAATATTCACATTTTAAGCAGTTTAACAATTCTTAAAAACACAAACACTCTATGTCAATAAAAAAAATTGAGGTTGATAGAGCGAAACTTGAACAAATCCAGAATTTTATGTGAAAAGGAATGTTTTTCACTTTAAACGAACTCATTTAAAAAATGAGATTGGATTGGATTTGTATTGGATTGTATATATTGCTTTAATGAGGTTGCAATTTTTCTTTCGAAAATCAACGTTATATTCAATATTTCCCAATACAATCAATCGGAAATAGATTTTTAAATAATAATACAAAAATTATGTTATGAGAATACATCAAATTCATTCGAAATACTAAGCCAATGCTGACGAAAAATACCAATTGAATGTTTACTTCTTGGAATTATTTTCGAAATTTCAAAGTGATTGGAATTGAATAAAAAGGAAATAAAACCAAAAAGAAAAATTCCTAGGAAATATGAATCATATACTTCGATGTCATTGGAAATTTAAATAATGAAAAATGAAATACGTATTGCATCAATGTCCACATCATAGTCAATGAATCTTAGGATACAACAATTGTCCATTATGAATATGAAAACCAGTTACAAAGAACAAAATATGCTTGCAATCTCTTGTATTAATGGACATTTTTGGTATGAGTTCGTCTCTATTTTAATTCGCTATTTACTGGCATGGCAATAAATTTCTGAATAACTTTTTCTTCCATTTGGAATGTGGATGTAACTATTTGACTTTTTTAAATTTAAAAAACATCCTCGTCTAAAATTGCCTTATTTTGGTGTTGGAACCTCCATATATGATTGAAGATTATGACTATTTCAAAAATATTATTGAGATTTCGGTCGATTAGACTTCTCCATATGCTTGCTAACAAATTATTTGAATCAGAAAATTTAATAATTACTCATTTTCAATTGAAATTTTGCCTCATTTTGGCGTTGGAACCACCATATAGTAAATTCGAAAATAATATTTTTTTTCTTAATTTACCTGTAATTATTTTCACGAAATCTTTCAAAATCCAAACATCTATTTTCTCAAGTAATTTTAAAACTACAATTGATTCCATCTTTTAAGGTTGAGCTCTTGTTATGGAAAACAAAGAAAATGCTATCACAACATTCCTCAAAGAAAATTTTCTCCAAAGTCATTGTGATTCTCCTCTACACTTCATCCGGTTGGATTTATTTGGTTAAAAGAATCCTCATTCATGTTTACGCGCCAATTCTGTACAGGCAAACTTGGCCAGCAACAATGATGCATTTAATTTAACATTTAACACTTAAACCAAGTTATTTTTAAACAAAAAATTAACATCTTGACCTCTGCACAATAATTTCTTCTTTTAATGATGATTGTCAGTGATAAATGTCAGTTTAAATGACGTTTACCAACACTTATTACATGGTAAATTAAATGCAAATGAGAGATGGGGCTTGCTTGCACTTGCATGCATTTATTGTTATGAACAACAAAGGCAAAACATGACAAGTAATTAAAATATAATTACAACAACAAATTGCCAACAATAAAATTAATTTTATTTTTCTTACTTAAATTTCCTTTATAAAGTAAAATAAAAAACAAATACAAGCCAAGCAGCAGCAGCAACCAAATTGTGACACGTCAACATAACTAATACAAAGAGTATATAACCTATAAAAGAGCAACAGACTATTGTGTGGTGCAAACCGCACACACAGAGAGAGAGAGAGTAGTTGTTGTTTTCCCCCTTTGTGGAGAAAGGTAAATGCCATATCAACCGGCAAAGAAAGCAACAAACAACAATAATCAGTAGCATAGAATTAATACAAAAGAAAAATGAAATCTCCAAAAAGTAAATGAGAATGCCAAAGCAATGGGAAAAATAGCGAGGAACTAGTTTTGATTATGAATAAAAGATAAAGTGCAATAAAAAAGAAACTTGAGCAAAAACAATTGCACGAGCAAGTTACTTATCTGCAGGAACAAACACGGGAGGGGAACTACAAGGCAAGAAGATGACAAACGGCCAACGTTTGTTGGAGAAAAAGAACAAAAAAATGTACACGCAGACAAAAAAATTCCCAAGAACAATGGAGTTGGCTGGATTCTTAATACCGTAAATTATTAAGGCCCAGTCTTTAATTTCACAACACAATTTTTTTCCAAGCTCTTTCTTTAAATCTACTTTTCAAATCGTCTGCTTTTTTATTAATATGATGTACTTACAGAATTCAACCAAAATAAATTCATTGTCGGCAATGGCTTTCTTGAAATTGCTTTGTGTCAATACCAAAACTCCATCTTCGACTTTGATTTCTTCATCGGCGGCTTTGACGCCCAAAGTGGCCACAGCCACAAACAACAGCGTACACAATAAGAATTTCATTTTGTTACCCGGTTTTTTTCGTTTAGTTCTTTTTTTATTCCGTTTAATTAACTAGTATAAAATAAATTATGATGCCCACACACAACACTTAAAACCGCGCAATTAAACTCCCTGCCTGCAACGATGTTCACGCGTCGAAATTTAAATGTTAAGTGATAAATTCATCAGTGTAGAGAAATACAAGTAAAGAATTCTCTGAGAATGGATGAATGCGAGGAGAATGACACGTCATTGAAAACAACACTTGTCAATTGCCTGTGTGGTTGGTGGGGGGAATTCATTGTGGATGGTTAGCTAGCAAGTCGTACGCCAGTTGGGCGTAAAAAGAAAATCAATGCGTATAGCGTAAAATGTTAAGAATTTGAAGAATACAATAATTTTATTATAAATTATTACAATTAAAATATTTAAAAATGTTGAAGGAAATTGTAAATTATTGAAAATATAGCATAGAAATAGAGGCAATTTCCTTTTAATAATATAATTACCCGAATAAATAATTACCAACTGTGTTTCCCTTTTTAAAATTTGCTTAATTACATGCATGGTACAATAATACAAGGTAGGGGAGCTTGAGGTGAATAACAAAAAAGCAACTATGCACGTGTGGCTTCTTCTGCCAAAAATAAAATAAATATACGCAACAAGTGTTTGTTTATTTGACATTTTTTCAACACAAAACTAAAAACGCGAAAAGTGAATGAAAGGTTATGATTTCTTCCAAAAATTCAGTAGGGAATACCATCAAATGTTTGTTTCATCCATAACAAAGTTATTACTTCCAAACGAACATGTTAAAAACATAATTTCCATTCAATTAAATTTGAATATATTTCAATTTATTTTGAATTTATTTGACATAGTATTCAAAACATTACACTACACACACATACACAAAATATGTATTTTGATTTGATGGAACAAGCCACCTAGAGAAAAAATTGTATTCAGTTGGTAGCTGTGCCCTACCTTGTAATAATTATAACATGATTACATGGAACAATTATACAACTTAGAGGAAATACAGCTCTACTTTGTTCTTTTCAAAATCGAGTTAGGAATATGATTTAGACATTGATTCATTCACAAATCATAAATTTCACACACATGAATTTTAGAATATATATTTTTTATATTTTTCAAAATATGACGTACACAGTCACAAAAACATTTGTTTTTGTCTCGACCATCTGTCGAAAATTTCCATATAACATTTCACATGGTTGGCAACAACATGCTAAATGGACTACCTATTTATTGTGCCAGTCTCCTTCCCATCGCATATAAAGTGCTATCCAGCGTGGTGTGTGAACGACTAAAGCCAATGGTCAATAACATTTTTGGACCATATCAATGTGGCTTCAGACCTGGCAAATCCACTATTGACCAGATTTTGACTATGCGCCAAATCCTGGAAAATACCAATGAAAAACATATCGACACATTCCACCTATTCGTCGACTATAAAGCTGTATTCGACAGCCCTATCCGTTCAGAGGTGTTTAAAACCCTGTCTGCGTTCGGAATTCCTGCAAAATTAATACGGCTATGCAGGATAACTTTCAGTGGCACAAGGTCAGCAATTATAATCGGAATGGACCTATCGGAGCCCTTCAATACCGAACGAGGATTCAGACAAGGTGACAGTTTGTCGTGTGATCTTTTTAACAGACTGCTGGAAAAAGTCATACCAGACGCAAAAGTGAACGGAAATGACACTCTGTACACCAAAGATCATATGTTATTCGTCAACGCCAATGACATCGACATAATGGGTCAAACATTGCTAGCGGAAACAGACACCTTTGAACAAATTGAGAAGGAATCTGCCAAAGTAGGTCTGGCAGTAAATGGCGAGAAGACCAAGTTCATGGTATCAACGCGCAAGGCGTCCAGTTGACTGGACAAACTGTGGAACTTGAGAACTACAGCTTCGAGGTAATCAAAGATTTTACACGGCAAATATCGCCGTCGAATGAACCATGAGTTGTAACGTCTACTCTCGGACATCGGCATTGTCAGACGTATCGAGCTTGTTTGGCTAGGTCATGTTGTGTGAATGGATGAAGATGGTCCAGCATCAAAGGCATATAAAAGCGAACTGATGGCTTATTTTGAAATCCTTACGAATCTGGCTCAATGTAAAGAGCAACCTAACGGAATCGTTGATATTTTTTCCACGTAATGGGACAGATTTCTCAGTCAATCCTGAATATCACATGATAAAGATATGAAAATACACATTAGAAAGAATATTGACCGAATAGTGTGTCCAATCCAGCAATGAAGCAACTTAGGATTGATTGCAAGAAGGCGGAGAAGAATTATCTAAGTTGAGACATCATCATCTCTTCTAGTGAGACAGGTGAATGAGGTGAATCTCGATTTTGATCTGTATCCATATGACGTTATTCCGATTATGGCCGAAATTGAAAAAGCATAAGTATTAAGGTGGAAAGCAGTATCATCAAAATATATCTCTTCAGAATTGCAAGAGATTTGATTCAGAGATTGTGATTCCAAAATGAGCAAAGTCGATTCTCAGAACGATGCCAGAATATATGCTGAAGTTAAAACACAAGGTATTAAGAAAATAGGCACTGGTGCTTCTGTCAGCGTTTTATTCTGAGTTTTTAGATTTTTATTATATTTAGTGGGATTTAGTACCAATATACTCCTCCTTAATAACTACCTCACCGGATTTTGGGAAAATGTAATTTTGAAATAAAATATAATGACAGAGTAAACGGTTTAGGTTTTAATTCTATATCCGAATTTTCCTTTTATTTCCTCATGTGACTCCGTAAACTGCCCACATAACATTACTTATCGTCTTCAATTCCTCCTGTGTATTTACAAAGATATTTTTCAATTGTTGTCGATTCGAAAAAAGCTATGTTTATTATCCGGTCGCTAATCATTTGAATTTGTATACCATGTGTATTCCTAGGGCACTGAATACAACGAGTTCCATTGGGACCTTGTGTTTTCATGGTCTTCAACTTAAAGCAACGATACTCATAATTTTGATGGAGTTGATATCCAGATTACGTCAATATAAATTATTTTGGATCTCCACAACTGACTCCAAACGAAAAAGGAAAATATATTGGCTCCAAGCGAACTTTGGATGCTAATATCAGATACCACGGATTCCCACAGAAGAACATATATCCATGAACTCAGGGCCTTTTGCTCTATTTCAAATCGTTGACCGGTCCTTAAACTTATCCAAATAAAATAATTTTTCTATTTTGGAACAAAATTAAAAAAAGTAAACAAACAAAATATTTTACAATGATAACAGCAACATTTATTTTTTTTTTTTTGTACTTCTATACGTTGTCAAGTATGTTGGTGGGAGAACATATGATGTTCATTCACCAGGACCGGTTATGGGTTACTTGAAGTATAAGTACTCATTTATTTACATTTTCTTTTGATGCTTACGTACTAATATTTACATATTTGTGTACAAGGTATATTAATGAGGTAACAGTATCAAGCCAGCTGGTGGTAATATTATATGTCACAACATTTCTTTTCTTGAATTCGCCGAAAAAAAAAATAAAATTAAAAATGAAAATTAATGAAGACAATTTCTGAAGAAACAAAATATATAGGTTATGTATAGGATACCTTCACATAAAAAATTATAAAAATCTATTATCTTGGGACTTTCTATAACGATTTGATGGCGCATTTCACGTAAAAAATTTCCTCATTATAATTCCTCCGTATAATAAAACGTATGTATATCAATAATCTAAGGGCGAAGCCTTAATTTTCGAATGAGACCTTCAGAATAGACAATTCATATGATAAGGATATTGATCTAGGAAACCAGAACTGCATCCTGGAGATGTTAAATATTGTTAGAATTCAGTTTCTTCAATTTGGCATTTTGGTTTCTTATTGAATGCAAATTTCCTTGCAAAACTTTCTATGTTCGCTTCCATATAATGATACGTCCCAATTTCAATAATGTGGTTGTAATTTCGAACCTTAGATTTCCACATATGTTGAGTTTGGTATGCTGAGGTGCTACTACCACAGAAAACATATTCAAAATGGGTCCACGTCTTCGTTTCTCCAAAAATGTATTCGTTGTCATCAGTTCCTTAACATTAACGAATCATTTTTATCATTTATGCTTCATAAATTTACGATTTGCAAAAAAACACACAAATTTAAAAAAGTAAATAAATATTTTATAAAACTTCACAAATGCTTTGTTCTGATTGGTTGAAAAATAAAAGGCGAATTCATTTTTATTCGCCTTGATAACAATTTTGACATATCATGTTCCCAATTCGCCGATGCGGCTACCTTATATATCTACCTTGTTTGTGTATTTAGAAGTAAACTGTGTCACAGAAAGAGTATAGCAAAACAAATGAAAAAAAAAAATGAAACTGAATATAAACAAAATTATAAACAAAAGTGAAATAAAAATTAGAGATCAATTTTACATTTTGATATAAAAATTAAAAGTTCATCAATGTGTTGCTGGTTTCTGGACATTAAGAGCTCTTGTAGGTTGCTGAACGTGTGGAAGATTGTAAACTGCTTCCTTTCGATTTCGTATTTTTTACAATGAAAAATAATGTGTTTCTCATCTTCAATAGTATTGCAGACTTCACACAGATTTGTGTCCACAATGCCGATTCGATGGAAGTATTTTTTTGTGTAAGTGTGACCAGCTAGGAGTCTGTTAATAATTTTTATATTTGCAGGTTTCATCTTAGAGGATTTGAACCAAGGTTGTTTTGGTGGTTCTGGAAAAAATTGATAGAACCAAATGCCTTTGGACCGGGAGATTTCTTTATATATATCCGTGAACTCATTCCACATAGATGATTCGACTTGCTTAATAGCATCCGTTACTGAGAGACAATAGTCAATTTTGCATCCTGCGTTAGCTGCATGTTTGGCGAAGTAATCTGCCGCTTCGTTTATTGAAATTCCAACGTGTGATGGTGTCCAAACAAATGTTATTTTGTGTATATTAGAGTTTGAAATTTTTCTTATGATGTTGTATGCTGTGTAATTATTGGAAGAGTTATTCTGTAACAGAAGACAGGCATTTTTACTATCTGTAAATAAAGCTGCTGTACAGATTCCATCCTCAATCATTAAATCTATGGCCTTTTCAATTGCACATAGTTCTCCACTAAGCGAAGACAGTTTTTCATCAATTTTGAATAAAAAGTTTTGACTAGACGATATGTTGCAGACGGCAATGCCTGTGCTATTGTTAGTTATAGAAGCATCTGTTGCCCAAATTGATACACATTCGGATTTAAAATCATTAATAATTTTAGCATAGTGTGCTTTTATGTATGCTGTAGATGTGTTATTTCTGGAAGTGTTGAAACAATTTAAGAGTATCTCCATTTTGTTTCGCGAAGTTGAATTAAACCCAATTTTTAAATTATCAAAAATGTTTTTAAATTTTAAGTAAACATATCCAATGCTGGTTTTTTTGGAGGGATTTGCAGTCAAATGCTCATAAAGAGACATGTTGTAAGTTTTTAGTCTTATTAGTTCTTTGGCAGCCAAAAGTTGAGCCCTCAGATTCGTTGGTAAAATCCCAGCAAGAGCGCATACTACATGATTGGGAGTAGATGGAGCAAGCCCTATATTTCTCCTTATAGTTTGGTTTTGAAAACTTGTTATTTTTTTTATTAATATATGTTGGTCTGTGCGCCATGGACGATACTGCATATTCTGTTTTGGAGAAAACTATCGATTTTGAAATATTAATAGCTTTAGCGGGATGAAGACCATGTTTTGGACCAGTGACCATTTTTAAAGCGTTAATAGTGTTCTTACTCGAAAGCATCACCTCATCATAATGCTCTTTGAGTGAGAGACTGTTTTTAATATGTCTTCCCAGAAATTTTATAGTTTTGACAGTGGTTACAGGATTTCCATTTATTAATATGTGAGGGTTCTTTCTACTGCCTTTTGCAACATACATGACCGCTGTTTTTTCTGTATTCACTTCCAGGTTGAGTTTTTTAAATAAGGAGACCATATCGGTAGTTTTGTTTTGTAAGATTTTGTTAGCATGTTCAAAGTTGGAATTAGCAACTAACAGAATGAAATCATCGGCATATTGAAATAGTGTTGTGTTTTCATCAGTTATACCATGAAGTCCTATTGTGTATAAATTAAACAGTATTGGGCTTAAGCTGCTCCCTTGTGGGATACCATTGTATATTTCAAGATTAGTGTTACCCATGTGAAGAATGCGTTTGGATAGGAAATTACCAATCCATAATATAATTTGGTATGGGATATTCAATTCCAATAGAATGGTAAGCAAACAGTTTAGATCGACACATTCGTAAGCCTTTGACACATCCATTGAGAGAAGTAAAACTTTTTTATTTTTTTTCCTTTAGAGTATTTACTGTGTGAAGAATGTCGTTGATACATGTTGAGGTTGATACATGTTTCCTATATGCGTATGATCTTGGTGGAAGTATATTATTGTCTTCTATGAATTTAGTTAGCCTTTGTTTCACCATTAGGTTTATTATCTTCGCAAGCACAGAAATAAGAGCTATTGGCCTAAAATTGGTAATGGAATCTAAATTCTTACCCCTCTTGGGTATGGGTATTATTTTAATTTTCCTCCATTCAGCAAGAAATTCGTTGTTCTGCCACAATTTATTGTAAGATGCCAGAAGGTTTGCTTTCCCTTCTTGGGAAATTTTGTTAACCATTTCATAGGTTACTCCATCCAGACCAGCTGCCGATGGTTTCTTCTTTTGTTCAAGAACATTATTCAATTCATCCATGGAAAAATCTATTGATTGACAAATTGGGGATTGTGTAAAAAATAATTGACTATTATTAGGAACTTGATCCCTCAAGTGACGGAGGTACGCTTCATTATTTTCAGGACACAACTTGGAGCCAGTGTGAGGTTCGAAAAAGGATTTGCAACTTTTAATATAACGAAAGAGTTCTTTGGAATTAGACATTTGATTTAATTCAAAAAGTTTTTGGCGTTTTGCTCGATTTTTGGCACGTTTTACAGCTTTTTTGAAATTATCTGTAGCCTCGATTGCATTTAGGGCGTTTTCTGTATTTTTATATTTCTCGAATTTCTTTTCGGCTGCCTCTTTTAATCTCAAATACTTATTTAGGCCATCATTCCACCATGAATTGAATTTTTTTCCAGATTCAACGACGAAAGTTGATTTTTTTATTGAAAGATGTAAATCCTGCTGAATTGCTTTCATATTGGTTCCAAGTTTGAGATTTGATAGATTGTTGAAAAGATGTTTTTTCGCTAAAAAATATTGGTTTTTTGGCGTAACATTGCCTATAGTTATCAAGATTGGTTTGTGGTGACTTCCACCTATTGTTATATTTTTTACGCTCCATGTCAAATTTGAGAATGTGTTCGTAAAAGTGAGGTCTAAAACCGAACCAAAGGAATTATCAAAAATATTCTTTTTGAAAGTGGCTGAACCATCATTAATGCACCTGAAAGCTGAATTATTCATAAGAGTTTCCACAGTGGATCCTCGCACTGTATCAAAAATGTCTCCATATGCTTTACATCTAGCGTTGAAGTCACCAGCAATTATAATATTCGGTTTTTCATCCAGAAAAATTAATAGTTTTGACAATTCAGATTTCAATAAGTTGGATTTTACTGAATGTGGAAAATATACTGAGGCAAAAGTAAAATTTTCCGTTAGATTAGTGGTTTCGCCGATTAGAATGTCCAATGTCGAGTTAAAGGGTAATCTTTTCATATTTATGGAGTTTTTGTGCAGTATGGCAACACCTCCATAATTATCACTTCTTTTTTTGCAAAATAGTTTATAGTTTTTTATATACGAATTTGACAAGTTTTCGTCAACATTGAAAATTTCACTAAGAATGCATATGTCTACAGAGTATTTGTTTAAATATACCTCCAGGTAGTTTTTATTTTTATTTAAACTTTGAATGTTGTGTTGTAGAATTATCATCTTGTGTATTAATGTTAAAAGTAATTTCTTTTGAGGGGGCTTTTAAGGCGTCTGATAGACCGTTTAAGATATCTAGACCTTCTTTGCAGTTTGCGTTGGCTAAGACCATTTCCATTTGTTTAGTAAAAGATGATAGAATTTTTTCGTAATGTGAGACCTTTGAAAAATTTGTGAAATCAAAGGACGGTTTAGTAGGCGTAAGAGATTCAGAATCTGCAGTGATCAGCGATCTTTTGGGTATTTTTGCTGCTACTTTATTATAGCTCACTCTTGTGAGTCTGCGATTGAATTCGTCATTAAAAGTTTGAACTGGAGGCTTAGTTTTGTTGGCCAGTGAAGGAAATTCATTTTCATATTGGGGTTCATCTAGAATTGCATAATAATTGGCTGAAGCTTTACGGGTACATTCCTTCCTAGATAGGTTTGAAATTGCCATTGCTTCAAGGATATTTTTTTCATAAGCGTACTTCTCACATTTTTTTACATCCATGGCATTATGATTATATTTATTGCATAAAATGCATCTGGGAAGAGTACAAAAGGTGGTACACTTAATTGTGGAGAGGCATGTGTCACATTTTTGATCGGTGCAATTGTTAGGACAATCAATGTTTTGACCGCATAGGATACACCTTTTTTTTGACCTGCATCTTGTTGCAATGTGACCTAAACGGCCACAATTCTTGCAAAGACGAACTTGTGGAATATAGAATTCAGTTTCAACCAACGAATTAAACATTTTGAGTTCTTTTATTATAAAATCTGCTGCAATACCGACTTTGATTGTCTGTGAAGGAACATACTGACCATTTTCATTTCTGTATTTGAAACGGTATACCGAAACACATTTAAAATCGTTGTCACTGTTATTGATTTGATCAAAAATCATCTTCCCTGTGAACTCAATTGGCACAGATTTTATAATATAAAATTTCTGCACAAATCTGTCCGGTATAAACGCCGTCAGACCAATGCGTTTGACATCGGGATTTAATACAAAATTATTTGCGGAATTAGCGTTGTTAAAACTCAAACGGAAGGTCTTGTACCCTACATTCTTGGACACAAAATGGGCGTTAATGTTGGCATTGGCTAGCTTTGCATATAGATGTAGTTCTGAGTTTTTCCTTCTGGAAGATATTGGTTCATCAGAAGTTAGCATGACATAGTAAGGGCCAGGATGTGCTTGATTATATAGAATAGTATTGTTTTCATTAATATCGTAGCTGTATATATCGGTTTTATTGGGAAAAATTGAGGCATTTGCATTATTAGAGTTTTTGCTATTGTTGGTTATATTTGTGAAATTTGTGTTGTTAGTGTTTGTTAGTTCATTATTTTGTTTATTGTTTTCACTTAAAGCTTGATGAGGCTGTATTTGATATTGTGTATGTGGTGAGTTTGATGCAACTGATAGTGTTGTTGGAGGTATTTGTGATTTTTGTATTGACGGCGAAAGTTTAAAATTTTTGAATTTTTTTGATTCCTGGTTGTTTGAGGTTTCAGATCTTCTCCTCGGGTCCAGCCGAGGAGGCGGCTCCTCGTCCCCCATGATCACCAGATATTGTTGTTATTGGAATACCAAATTTTATTTTAAAAAAAACCAAAAAGCAGAGAAAAAAGCGAAATTGGTTATGTGTTAATGTGTGTGTGTATTGTTTATGCGTAATATGCAGAGAGAAATTAAAAACATAAAAAAGCGACCCGCGCGTATTTAGTCTAACATCAACAAAGGTTGAGAAGCGACTGCAGCAACATTTATATTGGCATGCATGGTTGTACATATTTGACAGGCTCAGGCACAAATATTGCATAGTTGTATTCGGATTTTTGAAATGAGACTACCTGTATTATTTTGCCATGCGTAGACACCAAACCTGGGCAATTTATGCCATTTAAAGGCAAACGAATAAACAAATATTTTAAAATAAGAAAAAAGTGGTTCGAATTTGAATATTTCTATTGTAATTTGACAAATATTTTCATTCCATTTGTTATTTTTTTGAAATTTAATCCATGAACTTGTCTTTGACTGTCCTTTCGATTATAGGGTGAGATACATCATGAAGCTTGACTACATTCCCTTTATGTATATCCCTCTTATGTCTCTAATATGGATTTGTTTTATTTTTTCTTTACATTCACCTCACTTTGTATTATTCTTTAATTCTTTAATTTCTTTCAATTCGTTCGCTTTAAAGTTGGCAATCCTTGCATCAGCATTGCAAGAAAAATTGCCTTGTGTAAATCGATACGTCGTTATGTGTACGCAACAATACTCTCTCAACTGAACTACTGTGCAACTGGGAAAATAATAACAAAAGAGAAATATAGAAATGCCATCATCCGAAAGAAGGGAGGTGACAATATATAAATAAACAGTCAAAAAGAAAACAATATTTTTTATTTTGTTGATAAAATATATGATAATTTTAATGCAAGACCAGTAAAAATATTAATTTAACAGTCAAGATAATGCAAGCACAGCCAAAGGAGACAATTACCAACGTTCCCGGTGAACAAAAAGAAAAACTAATAGTTGTCACGGGATTCGGACCGTTTGTGGGACATGAAGATGTAAATGCCAGCTGGGAAGCGGTAAGTAATTGAGAAATTAATATTTAATTAAATCTCGATAAGAAATAATAGAAATATATGCTTCCTGTTTCCATTTATATTCTAGGTTAGCCTTTTGCCCGATGAAATTGTTCACGGCAGCACGGCTTATCGTTTGGTAAAAATCAAAGTACATGTTGAATATGAAGCCGTAGATAAGGCTGTTGAAGAAATCTGGGCTCTACGCCCCACTTTGGTAATACACTGTGGCGTCAATGGGCATTCCTCGTGTGTGCATGTGGAGAAGCTGGCCTACAATAACAATTTCTGTAAACGCGATTATGCCGGCAAATATTTACCCGATGCCAGGGCATGTCTACAAAATTGTCCTGCCAAAAAGACGGCATTATTTTGTAAATTGAATGTACAAAAAATTGTACAAGTGGTAACGGATAATTGTGGTTGTACTCCATCGAATGATACTACGGATAATATAATGACCGAAAATCTGGATAACTTGAAATTGGCCAAAGTTTCCAAAGATGTTGGCAATTATTTGTGTGGTTATATTTATTTGAAATCATTGGATTATGATTGTTCTCGTACGCTGTTTGTTCATGTACCACCGCTAGATAAACCATTCCCAGTTGAGAAGTTGAGTGATGTGGTCCTGAAGATAACACAAGAGTGTTTACGCCAAGTCATTGATGGTGTGGATAAGAAAGATAAATGATTTTATTATGTTGATGTTTTTTTTTTAATTTAATATTGTTTATATAAATGTATATACTAAAATTTGTAGTATCTTTTATTATTGATGTATGAATAAAATTCGTATGTGTGTAATTAAACTGGGATGTTTTAGTTATTTTATAAAGCTGAAGAGTCTTTTTAGACGATTGGAAGGGAGTGTTTTTAGACGGTCCGAAAGGAGTCTTTGTTGTCCAGCTGCTCGCCTATAAATATCCTCTCCAGTTCTTCTATGTTAGACTCCCTCATTGGAGAGGATATTTATTGACGAGCTGAAGGGAGTCTTTATAGACGAGCTGAAGGGAGTCTTTATAGACGAGCTGAAGGGAGTCTTTATAGACGAGCTGAAGTCTTTATAGACGAGCTGAAGGGAGTCTTTATAGACGAGCTGAAGGGAGTCTTTATAGACGAGCTGAAGGGAGTCTTTATAGACGAGCTGAAGGGAGTCTTTATAGACTTCTTTATAGACGAGCTGAAGGGAGTCTTTATAGACGAGCTGAAGGGAGTCTTTATAGACGAGCTGAAGGGAGTCTTTATAGACGAGCTGAAGGGAGTCTTTATAGACGAGCTGAAGGGAGTGTTTATAGACGAGCTGAAGGGAGTCTTTATAGACGAGCTGAAGTGAGTCTTTATAGACGAGCTGAATGAATACTTTATAGACGAAATGAAATTCCGCTTCGGTTTTATAGTCGAACTCTTAATTGGGTAAACCATGAGCATTTTCTAAAAACGAAGGGAAGTGCCTTGATGATTAAATGGTCTTATAAAGACCTGTGACAAAAAGACCATAGGAGTGTATAAAGACCAATAAAGACCCACAAAGGGGTCTTTATAGACGAGCTGAATGAATACTTTATAGACGAAATGAGGAAGTCTTTATAGACGAACTGAATGGAATCTTTATAGACGAACTGAATGGAGTCTTCATAGACGAACTGAATGGAGTCTTTATAGACGAACTGAAGGGAGTCTTTATAGACGAGCTGAAGGGAGTTTAATTGAGTTGAAAAAGTCATTTCTAAATGAGCTGAGTTGACGAGTTTAAGGGATTCTGTATTGATTAATGACTTCAGGTCATTTATAAATGACCTGAAGTCATTCTTTATAGAGAAGATGAGTACACCCTTTATAGAAGTACTGAAGGGCTTCTATTTAGATTTACAATGACGTTCTTAGATCACCTCATGTATAACCCAAAATGGTGTACAGTATCGTAAAGTCGGCCAGTACGACGTCCTTACTGGTTATCATTGAAACACAAATAATATAATTTGGGTTGTTGTTCCGTTCCTTTTTATGTTCCGCATTTATATTTTATTCTGCGGAACTTTGAATTCAAAAAATGTTCTTCTGAGTACAGCTGAACGGAAAATAACGCCATCGGATATTTAAAATTGTTTCATCGTACCGCATATGAAAAAAAAACAACACTCTGCAACATTTTCAAGTTTAAATTCCGCTTCGGTTTTATAGTCGAATTCTTAATTGGGTAAACCATGAGCATTTTCTAAAAACGAAGGGAAGTAACTTGATAACCAACTGGCCTTATAAAGACCTATGACAAAGAGACAATAGGGGTGTATAAAGACCAATTTGTCTGTAAAGACCCACAACGGGGTTCATTAGGACCAATTAGTCTGTGAAGAATCCACAGATTCTTCTAAAAACAAATTAATTTGTATCAAGACCAAAGGTCTTTTCCGAACGGAAAATACAAAAAAAAAAAAAAAAAATATTTGCATATTCAGTGTTACACTGTGTAATCAAAAAAATTTACGTATTTTTCAGTTCAATAAAAGAGGGGTTATGAAGAGGTCTTGATCGGTAAATAACTTAAGAAAGAAAAAAGTATTTTAGAATTGTTGATCTGGTAAATTAGTACGAAAGAAAATGCCACCACAACTAAAGGAATTGATTGGAAACTCACCTGATGAACGAAGCATAAGCATTTTTGAAGCATAAAGATCTCAATGCCAGCTTGGAAGCGGTAAGTAAATAAAATTATTTGTTTTTTTTTAATAAATTTTATATTGCATTTCAATTTTCTACTGCAGATAAATCTACTCCCAAATAAAATTATACATAACAACATGGCTTATCGTTTGACAAAATTCAATGTACCCCCAGAATATGAAGCTATCGATAATGCTGTTGAAGGAATTTGGTCTTTACATCCGATACTGGTAATACACTGTGGCGTTTATCGTCGTTGTTCCTGTGTACATTTGGATAAATTGGCATACAATAATCATTTTCGTAAAAAAGATTTTGCTGGAAAATATTTACCCGATGCAAGGGCAAATCTACAAAATAACCCAACGAAGAAGACAGCATTATTTTGTAAATTAAATGTACACAGAATTGTACAAGTTGTATCGGAAAAGAGAATGAAATTAGCAAAAGTGTCGAAAGATATTGGCAATTATTTGTGTGGTTATATTTATTTGAAATCTTTGGATTATGATCGTTCTCGTACGCTGTTTGTTCATGTACCACCGGTTGGTAAACCATTTCCAGTTGAGAAGCTGAGTGATGTGGTACTGAAGATAATTGAAGAGTGTTTACGTCAAGTTGTTGATGGTGTGGAAAAGGAAGATAAAGGATTTTAAATTATTTTAGATTTGTTTATTTGTAAAATTGCAGTACATATTATTAGTGATATATGATATAAACTATGGTGTTTTAGATATTTGTTAATCTTTATGTAACATGGAAATACAGGACTATCTATAGACGAGATGTATTAAGTCTCTTTTCAGAGATAATGTGAAGGGAGCATTTATGGAAAAGCTGAAGGAAGATTTTATGGACTGAGTAGAAATGAGTCTTATATACGAGCTGAAAGGAGTCCTTATAGACGACCTGAAAGGAGTCTTTATATAGGATCTAAAGGGCGTATTTATAGACTTGTTGTGTTCACTCACATGAAGGATATTTGTCCCCTCACTTTTTTCTCTTTAAAAACTGGAGGCAGACCCTCCTCCAGCTAGTCCACTTTCTATTAGAATAGAAGTTATATGACCATACACCATATGAACGAGATTATCTTATATTTTTTCGTTTAGTTCAATAAAACACGTGGCTAGTTAAGCGAAAGCTTGATTAACTCTTTAAATTCGCATTTCTTGTGAGCTGTCCGAAGACGAACTGGTCCCCTCAATTAAGTGGTAAATCGGAGTCAAGTTTAAGTTTATATTTATTGAGCCTTTTTTTTAAACAATGTTAATATATAAATAAGATACATAATATGAAGGACTTATGACTATAATGTATTATCGTAATGCAGTGACAGACATTACAGCACCTAGCTTTTACATGAAATGAGACATAAAATGTGGGTATACATCAGTTAAAGTTACGTACATCCTTGCTCCCGAGACTAATACAATAAGAAGGGATAATTTATCCAGGGTTTATGAACTTAAAACTAATGATACAAAACAAAAACCAAACAAAACAATGAACAGACAAAAAAGTAAAAGTAGGTAAATCAATAACTACCCACGATGCGTACCGGTCAGTGCCTTTTCGTAAAACTGGGTAATACCCGCTTCGGACTCGTACTTATACCCTATAGGTGATGGATAATTTGTGTTATACCAACCAATGTTCACTTGACTATTACATGCTTCATTCATATGCACATTTTCATGAAACTCCAATCTTGCATTGAACTTATCCAAGATCGTACAGATATAGGTAGACATACGTTGCAATTTTGAATTTTCATAAATAAAATTATTCGAATATCTCTTATTGACACATATAAAATTTTTTCTGATGCAAAGTCTCAAAATTTTTCTCTTAAAAACCTCTAGATCTTTCACAACAATTGGTGATATGTTAAACCAGACAGGAAAGGCATACAAAATAACAGGCCTTATACATGTCTTGTACAACATTAATTTTGTACTTGCAATCAAAGCTTTATTGTTCAGAATTCTCAAAAATAAAATAAAAATTCCTCGGGCCTTATTTAATGCTTTTCTAGCATGTGAATTAAATTTAAATAGTTTGTTAAACTCTACTCCCAAGTACGTAATTTTGCCTCTAAAGGGAATTTCAATGCCATTTAATGCCAGTTTTAAATTCTTACTCTCGGGAACTACAGAACGTTTACATTTTCCAGATGCATTTCTAATGCAAATTGCTTCGCTCTTGGAAGTGTTAATTTTGATTCCCCATTCATCATAAAATTGCTTAACATTATGCAGGTATTGTGAGATATTGTCAGTAGCACAAACTGGTGACTCGTGGTGTGAGTACAAAAGTGCGTCGTCAGCGTACAGAATACCCGAAGCGTTTTCTTGGGTATGAGGGAAATCGTACATTAAGATGTTGTACAAATGCGGTGCTAGCACAGATCCCTGCGGGACGCCAGAGCTTATATGTGACAATTCGGACACTTGATTTTTATATAGAACGCAAAATTTTCTGTTTGTTACGAAGCTCTTAAATAATTTAACAACCTCAGGGCTGAATCCAATTCTTATCATTTTGGTCAATATTCCATAGTGGGAGGCATGATCAAAGGCCTTCTCTACATCTAGGGAAACTGCAACGGTACACTTCTTTTCACGAAGGTTCAGAACGATATCATTTGTGAATTTAGTCATTGCATCAACTGTGGAATGTCCTTTCTGAAACCCGAACTGTGAATTAGGTATATACGGTAAAGTGACTCCTACATCCATTTTAATACGTACAATCATTTCAAAAAGTTTACCAATGTTAGATAACAAGGATATAGGCCTCAAATTAGATATGTCATCATTATTGGGTTTTTTCTTTATGGGAACAATTTTAGAGACTTTCCAAGATTCTGGGAAATAGCCGTTTGAAATGCAGTTATTAAAGATAATGGTAAGAAATTCAAAGGCCTTTGTTGGAAGCTTAAGAATTGTGAAATTAGAAAGTTTGTCTATTCCGAAAGATTTCTTATTTTTAATAGTGTTAGCAACAGCCAGAATTTCATTTAAATTTGTTAAATTTACACATCCTGTTTGATTTCTAGCATCTGAATCACTGGAAAATACGTGACAGTTCTGTGGAACGTTTGCAATATACCCGTTTACAAAATCTTCACTTACAGAAGGGAGGCTAGCAGCGTTATTATAAATGTTATAGAAAAAAGATTTTAAAAGCGTAAGACATTCAGAATCATCACTTATAACAGTACCATCTACGGCAAGTTTGTCTATCGGACGGGATCTGTGATGACCAATAATCTTAAAAACTTCCTTATGCGCCTTTGGCCCCGGTTTAATATTTTTAAGTTTATCTTGGAAATTCGAAACTTGCTCAAGTTCTACCTGTCTCTTTATCATTATACTTAATAATTGGATCTGTTTCGATAATCTCAGATATTCCGGACTGCGCCTGTTATTGGAGATACGGTAAATCCGTTTAAGCTCCTTTTGCCAATTATATTTTATTTTGAACAGCTGTTTTATCCTATCTGATACTGTAAATTGTCTTTTTTTCAAGTCAATTTTTTCAGAATGAAATTCAGAGACCGAATTAACCACAGAAGTAAAGTGATCTACATACTGATCGATTTCATCGTTAGTCAAATTTCTATCAGTATTGGGATAATGGTCCAAAATACCTTGAGCTACATCATATTTGAAATCATTCCAATTCGTATTTTTGTAGCTTATAAAAGTAGGTAGTGGCTTTAAAATAATTTCGACACTTGGAAGATTAACGCTAAGCTTGAGTGGATAGTGATCTGAAAAACTTGGTAAACAGGAAGTAGAATATATAGGATTGGGCAAGTCTATAGCATTAGAACTGATAAGAAAATGATCCAAATATGATGAACCATTAGGAAAAGTAGGACAAGAAGAAGATATTCTGGTAAAGAAATGTGGATGTTGTTGGAGGTGATCATAAAAACTATTCCCATTTATGTTATTCATGGTATCCCCCCATGAAACATGTCTGGCATTAAAGTCGCCGCCAACAAAGGTAAGATCAAAATCCCTGGAATATTGACCTAAACAAATCAGAGAACGTGAAATCTGCGATTGATCAGAATTCCCCGGTAAGTAAATGGAGCCAAGCAAAATTTTTCTAAGGGCGCCATTAATATAAACATCAATCGAGATAAATAAACTAGGGAAACTAAAACCCGAAATAATCTCTTTACTGAACTTGTAATTTTTCCTTAGCAAAATAGCTACCCCTTGTGAGGTATTGTCTCTGAGAAATTGACAGCCCTCAAAATTAATATTTGCACCAGGTCGCAAGTGCGTTTCTTGAATGAATGCAACGTCTATATCATGGGTGTTGACTAACTTGTACAATTCGTATTTACGGCCATATTCAATTAATGACCTAACATTAAATGTGATGAGATTTAACATATTACGGACCATAAGTGATATTAACTTCGTGCAAGAGACTAACACATTGTTGTATAGCCTCATCCTTTGACATTGATTTATAATTTCTTAGGAAATTCAAAATTTTATCTTCTAATGAAATCGTCTTAGGGGGACAAATTTCTTTAGCGATTTTTAAAAAATCTTCAATAAGTCTCGGTCTCTGTGAAGAGCCTGAAGTTAGGTTAGCGGAACACTTACGGGATGCATCTGAATAAGAAATATCCGGCTGTATAATAGAGGATAAAGCATTAAAAACATTATTATTTACTTTCGATTTTCTTTCCAAAGCAACTGTTTTAGCTCTCTTCTTCAGTTCAACATACTTTTTATATTCAGGACAACCCCTAAAACTTGCGGGATGACCACGATTCCCACAGTTGATACAGTAGGGTAGATTCCCATCACCTTGAACGATTTTACATTCGCCTTTGGCGTGGTTTTCACCACATTTGACACAAACAGATTCTCTATTGCAATTTTGCGACATATGACCCCATTTTTGGCATCTCCAGCATTGGACATCCCCCAAGTTTCTTTTCGGCAATTCCCAATAGACTCTTTGCTTCAATACATACCTCAGCGACTTCAATTCTGATACCGATTTACCCGACAGTAGAGTTACAAGATAAAGCCCTGTATCAATATCATTTTTTCTAGAGTAAGAAGTGGTAAATTTAGAGACGTCTTGCACCGTATCTGGAACTAACATATCTAGGTCTGCCTTAATATCATCAATTTGAGTTTCATGAAGAAGTCCACGGAGAACTATGGTTTGTCGTTTCAACTCTTTTGGAGTATAAGAATACGAGTCCAACTTTTTTTTCTCGTAGAAGGCTCATTAATTCGGTGTGAACATTTGGATCTTGTAGATAATGTTTGCTTTTGTGTCTGCTTTTATTAATAATTCTAAATTCGATGTTCCTAGCCTTTAAATCATTTAACAAACTATGCAAGTCTATGCCAAAAAGAAAAATAGGGACGAACGATTTTCTATTCCTATCAGGTTTATCTACTACTTCTTTCAAAGGAGCAGGCCTATTATATGCTTTGTCAGATTTAATATCCAAATCACCTAATATGGAAAATCTGTTGCTTGACAGCACCGACTGTTCGGATGATTTTTTTGGAACATGAAGCCAAAATTGGACATATCTACCTTAGGTTTTCTGGTAATAGTTGCAATTTTTCGTTTCTTTTGCACAAGTTGAAAATCTTCGTCTTCAGTCGGGATATTTTCCTCCTGATCCATATTGCACACCGTTTCTGCTGCAGTAGGTATTGCACGAATTTGCTCCGAGTTAGCATTCATTAAATTGTTGACGTCAATTGAAGGCAATTCTTCAATATTGGTTACAAGGGTAGTGGGTTTTGCATCGTTGCTTTTGGAAGCCATATGTGATGAGTCTGGCTGAACAATGTCTTCACCGCGATATCCCGCAATTCGATCATCAGATTCATTATCATTAAAACAAGCATCGTGCAAGAGCTTGCCAATAGTTGTCTTGATCCTAGGAAAAAACTCATGTTATGATAGCACTTTGAAAATACCGAAAAAATGAGCGAAAAAGGATGTTTTAAATTTTCAAAATAACGTATAGTTGAGCTACCGGTTGAAAACTCTTTCCAAAATACTGATTACCAAAACGTGAACCGTTGAGAGCACTATCTTAACCCTTTGTGGCCCAATGTTGCCCACAGGCAACAAAGTGTTGAAACTTATATTTAATACACAGCTAGTAGATGTATATTATTTGGATTACATATTTTAAGAGCTGATTATGGACGACACATATCAAAAGAAAAAATATAAAAAATTCAAATTTTTAGCCAAGTTATAAGCTTTTTTATATATAGATGGGTGCAAAAATGTGTACAGTACCAATTAGCGTATACAGTACAAATTATTTAAATCGCTTCGTATTTGAAGTGTACGAATTGTACCCTCCAAATTGTTATTGGGCATTATAAAAAATAGCTAACGAATAATTAAAAGTGATTTATTCGTCGATATTGTATTTGTTTTTCTTGATATTGGACTTTTATTTTTCAGAAAGAAGTTACTGTATCTCCCGAATGCAAGGATATAGCGACCTCAAATTTTGTGCATATCATATTTGGGATTGATACATTATATCTGTGCAAAGAAAATAGTTCTGTAGTCACGGAAAAAAATTCGGGGCTCAAGGGGTTAAATATTGCGATCTCTATCGTGATTTCAACAGACGGCAGCCATTTAAATAGTCTAACTCTGTAGAAATTAATTTTTCAAGTCACATTAAACAACACAATACATGGTGGAACGTAAAGAAAATGGGAGAGAGGAAATATGGTGTGAAGAAAAAAAGAGGTGAGCTTAGATTACATAATTCAGCCATCAAAAAAATTTGGCAAATATGTTTATGATAGATAAGAAAATGGCCAGACTGTCGATCTCGTATTTACCAACTAGTCGGTGTCTTCTGCTGCGAAAATTGGGCATCTATAGAGTAGATGAATAAAATAGTGAAGCAGAAAGTAATGCTGACCTGTTAGGTCGGCTAAATGGATATTAAGGCTCTTCATCAATATTTCTCACGCCCCCCTACTACCAGTTTTTTTATGTATATCTTACGGGTTCCACCAAAATATTAGAAAAAATTAATTTACAAAGCAAATAACATCCACTAACAAATTAATCGAAAGTAAAACAATGTAATGTAATCTGAAAACTTGCTGTGACTTACAACCCAATAAAGTTTAACGGACTTGCGTATATCTCGCAGAGCTTCTTTACAGCCATGAACTAATCTCAAATTTACAGTCTGTGATTATCAGCAGATTCTTACTGAAGTATAGTGTTCGCTCCTCGGTTGTCAAGGATTGTAGCGATGAATTTTACTTGAAGAAATAATTCTTGGGTTATTTATTCCATCATGTGTAGGTAGTGGGAACGATGAAGTCTTACGCTTGCGGTGAACAGTACTTATTCAGTCTTTGCGGGGTTTACACAAAGACTATTGTCCTAGTGCCAACATGAAAGAAGCACAAGTGTAACTTGATTGATATCCCATATTGTTGATAAGCATTTGTCACTAATCAACACGACCACATCATCGGTAAAAGCCACCACGTTTATACGAATTGGACCGAAAAAAAATATTATTCACTAGAAGCCAGTGCACAGAGTATATCAAACTGAGATATACTTCTATTGAATGTTTTCCTTATAAAACTCAACCCCTTCAATTAGGATAAGGGGAATTCCTGTGAATTGACATCAGCTTTAAGTTGTTGAAAACGTCTTCTATATCGAGAAAGACTACCAACATAACGCTGGACCCCTCCATGTTCTTTTGAATAAAACTAACCACCTCGAGAAGAACAGTATCGAATGATTTGAAGGAGATGTATTTCGAGTGACAAATCTTAGTTCGATCTGGGGATTTTATTATTTCGAGATAAAGTAAACTTTTGATTGTCTCTAGAACATGTTCCTCTGGATTTTTCAAAAACGCTGTTATTAAACCGCCTGGTCCCATAAAATTAAAAAGTTGGAATATATTACTCGTCCATACCAGTTTTGGATGGCAGAATACTCAATCCGTACAAAGATTTTATTTAGTGAGTATCTTAATGCCAGAGGGCGCAGAAAACCAAACTCCTTGGTTTTGAAAAATATGTCTTTTTTTTTTTGTTTTGAATCAAAAAATATTTGTTTACATAAACAAAGGTTTGGCCGTAAGTCACTCGAATTTTACAAAAACAGGCTGTTAATCCAAAAGAAATCAATTTTTTATATGAACTATAGGACTTTATTTAAGTTGCTTCGGAAGGTCGTTCGGTAATTTCATCGATTTATCCGATTTTCGACGACCGGCCTACCTGTGCGAATTGCATCTTTAACATCAAAAATTCCTGAACGGAATCTACGAAACCGAATTGCACATAATTGGATGTTACAGTTTCAGCACCATAAACACAGTTTCAGCACCATAAACACCATTCACAATTTTAGCCGCTGAATGCACAAAAAAAAAAAAAAAAAAAAAAACAGCAAAATAACCTTTTTACTGCCAAATGTCACCCTTCCAACGAGCAAAAATCTGAAATTGTTTGATCGATACTTTACGAGAAATCTATCAGTAAAGCCATCTGCCGAAAAATAATGGATTTCTTTTTTCCCCAATCAATATACATACATATATTTTTGTCCGATTTCATGAAATTGTACACTAAATACCAAACGTTTGTTCGTGGGAGGGGGTGGTTCCCTTAAGTTGATTCATACAAAATTATTAATGTCTTTGGTTTTGTTTGTAATGTAAGAAAATTAACGAAGAATCTGCATCGACTACGATTGTAATTTTTCAGATACATTATTCAATTATTGTAAACAAACAAAATGTATACAATTTCCTGTACAACAAAAAATGTGTATATACACAAACCAAACCACCTTAGGCATGACCTCAGCCATGTAAATAATTTGTTAGGGGATAATGAGCAAAACGACTGACCATCGGTCAAAATATATTTGAACTAAGGTGAAGGTCATTCTTCAATAAAAATCTAATTAGATTATCTTGTCTAGAATTAAGTTTAGGTAGATAGGTGTGTGTATACATATTCTCCACCATGAATTTTAAATTGGATCTGAAACCAACCACAATTAATTAGACCAGATATGTGTATATTTATTTCAATATCAACTGAATATTGTAGCCAAATTGAGTGAGTTCAAAAAGAAAAAAATACAACACACCTAATAAAAGTCGTTATCGATAGTAGCAACAGTTCATTTTCAATGGAATGAGGGAAACCCATCTCGAAGGCATGCAACACACTTCCGTTCGAATGCACACAGTATCTGCCCTGCATAACTCACTCCACTCATTAAAAAAATGCAAATTTGTTTCCCATAACAACCCCTACTCGCGTAGAACATGAAAAACATAATTCGAACCGAAATACAGACAACGTGAGCGTGAGAAAACTGTTAAAGATCTGTTGTGTGCGACGGCATGTCGGTTCTGTTATATTGTGGAGAATACCTGTTGATTGCAGTCAGTAATGAGTACACACACAGTCCGCGGTGCTTCACTCCCATGTTATTAACAATGAAAAGGGGGAATATTAAATGAAACAATTTTATGGGAAATAATGGCGAGAGAATGTATGAGAGAGAGAGCGAAATAAATTTAATGTTGGAAAATGTCTGTTTATGATCAGTCTTGCCAGATGGATAGAAAAATAATGAAATAAATCATAGAAAATGGATTTGTGAAAATTATTTGCTTTAAATTTTCAGGAAGAAAATGCAGATGATAGGATAAGAGGTCATTAACAATTAAAAATAATTTTTCTTATTTAATTTATTTTTATTTTTCTAATATTTCGATCATCGTCGATGATCATCATCAGGTATTGACTTTAAAACAAAAAATCATAATTACATAAATATATTAACAAAATTACAAAAATTGGTTACTAGTTACATTTTAAAATTATTTTAACACTATTCGACTTTCACACTCATGAATTTGGCTTGCTCAACTAACTCTTTTTATACTTTTTTCAATAATGCTCCTGTATAATTGTGCACAGTGTTCCGTATCCGTCATACGAGTTCATACGATTTTCCGCAGGTAAATTTATAATGTGCAACATTTCCAACATACGAGTATATCTTCTTTTGAAGTTTGCGTCGTGTGTTAAAATCTCAACTTCTTTAAAATTATGGGTATGTCCAGTTTTGGAGCAATGTGCTGCTAAATCAGTTTTCTGTTCCAGTGGTTTGTTTTTATTTTTCTGATCTTGTGTCCGCTTATTCTCGTTTTTAGATTCGTCTTTGTAGTGCCAACATACACCTTTTGCCATATGTTGGACTTCGTCTGGAGGAGTTTTTGACTTTGTCCGACTGAAGATGTCATTTGTATTACTACTTTTTAAAGCCAGTCTGCAGTGTTCTTTGGTATATAGATTTGAATTTGGTTAGATTTGTATATCGTGTCAGGTTTTTGTTCGTCTATACCAGTTTTATTCACTTCACGGAGTAAAATCTAGGCGATTTTTATGATATTCTGACATTTTTTGGATGTTTGAGTCGGAATTCTGAAAAAATCAAAATTTTTAGGCCCTAATTTTGTAGTTTTTGGTGTTCATCGTAAATTCAATGTTAAGAGTCCTTATTCCATTTATGGTTATTGAGAACATTTTTCAAATTAGAGATCTATTAATGTACAGATTATTTTATAGAACCTTGTGTTTTGGACATTAGGGATGAGGGCTTCTATTTGTTATTCCAATTGACAAACCGAAGCATTATGTGCATAATCAAGCCGAACTTTTTATACCCTCCACCACAGTGTAAGCATTCAAAATTCCTTTAGTTGATGTTTATATGGGGTCTGTGGTATTGCATTTGGTATTAGGTCGTTCATGCTGTGAGAAAGAGATGTTCCAAATTACAGACATTCAGGTTGAAAAACTGGGGTAGGGACTTCAAAACACTGAAAATAAAACAGCTCATATGTTTTTTTATTCTCCAGGTATCCGATATCCTACATTAATGAGAAAAATTGGTTAAAAAATTAAGAACACCGAAAATGGGGTGTCCATCAAAAGTTGGAATTATTTAGAAAATGTTTCCCAAAAAATGTGTTTTACATTCCCATACTCCGGAATGTCACGTTACAATGGGAAAATCCGGTGAAACCCTTAAAAATTCTAACAATGAAGACGATACCCTTACATGCGGGGCTATGTCAAAACATGAAGCTCTATTGATAATTTTCTGTATATATAATATGTATGTCAGCCTTAAGAACCCAAACCCAAAATGTTCTATCCAGTGAGAACCTGAAAAATCAAATTAGAGCCGTGGTGGGTGGTATCATTATATGTGTGCTACCCGGAAACTTGGGCCACTATTGATATTTTTTGTAGGGTGTTTTTTACTTCATGATAATGCAAAATATAAAATTACATATAACCGATTTGTTTAAAAAATTGCCCAAACTTTGAGAGGTTCCGTTATATGTGGCTACCTTTGAAAGTGGATCTATATCTATAATGCACAAAATACTATTGGCTAAACCTATTCCCTTTTTTTCTTTTCGTCAGTCGTTTTTGAAAAAATCACCCTAGAGAGTCTTTATATAGTCTGGATTGACTCACTTGGACGACCAAAAAGGGACTAGAAAATGTTTCATGTATGCTCATTTACAAAAGTATACATTTTTAGTGAAGTGAAACAAAAATACTAAAAGATGAGTTAGTGTGATTTGATAATTAAACTAACGCAATTCATTATAATCTATATCCAGAAAGATTTTATTGCAAAAAGCGGTGGCGACGGACCTGTGCCATTTTTTGAAGTTGCAGTTCGGTAAACAATGATTTGTAAAATCGTAAACTGACAAACGGCTCGAATTTTAAACATAAATGGATCAAAAATGACTTCTGAATGAATATATGCATGAGTTATATACGACCATAAAAAGACTCATAAATGACGCAATTAAGACTAGTCGTATGTTAAAAAATTATTTAAAACAGACTCAGAATAGAGTCACAATTTAATAAAAAATAGGTAAAAAGTGTTTAAAACACGATTCGAATAAAAACGTTCAAATTTTAGATCATAATCATATGTGATTGGTATAGAGGACTTGCGCCTGGTAGCACTTTTCTCCCGACGACTGAGTCAATTACGATCATGAAATGCGCGCATATTCGAGCAATGTGATTAAAATTTTCGAAAAATGTTGGCTGGGATATTGCTAATTTTAGTAGGAACAATGTCTACCCCGTGAGAACTCAAAATGTCAAATTATAGCTGGTTATACGGCGTTTACATTATAAATGTTTACCGGGTTAACCTACTCTATGAAGATTTATTTGACATAAATACAATGGAATTGATAATTTAAACCCACTGGGTTAACGAAATCCGGTTAAATGTAAACGCCGTATTAAGTTGAATAAAAAATGCTTCAAAATAAATACCTTAAAAATCTGATGGATATATTCCATTTTCAGTACCAAACATCCTAGGAGTAGTAGCAATCTGGTATCAGAGCCCCCGACAATAATTGTTAGCTGGGCTTTCGCCTACAGAAATTATCTAAAACTCCTTGTACATTAGAAATTATCATATATGCATGTTTTACAAAATGTAAACGTACTATAAATGTTTTACAAATTGTCCGAAAAGAACACTCAATTATAGATTAATCTGGCAACATCATTTATCTTCGAACAATAACAGTGAGATCACTGTGTGAGAGAGAGATTGTGTTAACTCTCTCAACAGTGTGAGCGAAAAATATTGTTATGGTCAAATGATATTTGTTGTTTGTTTGCTGTGTTCCGCTTCGCTCCGTTGTGGTGTTGTTGGTGAGGTGGGCTTTTCATAAACAAAAGAAACAACTTTTTGTGCCAAAGAACTTTCTGCTGCTTTGGCCTGTGCGCTTTTCCAGCCAGTTTAGTTAATAAAAAACGTGCGGCTGGTAAAGACGTGTGGATAGATGTGTGGATACATTGTCGGAATTGTGGTAAATGCCTTACGCGATGCTAATACAACGCCAAAAGTGATTGGTGATGACAAAGAAAATTTATTATGATTTTCGTTGCTAAACAAGAAAACATCACACAATTTTATGATTCAAATGTGGGCTAAAACAAATTGCCGAAATTATGGTCGTGGTCTGATAAATTATTTCAGAATTTCGCCTTTGGTCAGTGTTGTGAAACAACTTTAAGAATTTTTAGGGTGACGAAGAGGAAGTATGTGAAAAAGAAAAGAATTAAATAAAACAAAAAATAATAATCCAAGTGTCAAAAAAGCAAGGAAAAAAATAATTGTTGGAGAAAAAAGCAAAAAAAAAAGAAAACACATAAAAGAAATTTTGAAAAAAATCGCTAAAGTGAGTGTTGCAAAATAATAATTGATTACCGGCATTTTGTAAGACGTGTGCTGAATAATTAAAACTAAAAAACGGAATAAAAAAATATTCAAGCAAAACGATTAAATAATTAAACATCAAAATGGATTCTTTGGATGTGACATCGCCGGCTAATGCCTCACCGCCGGATTTTGATTTTAATTTGCCGTGTCGTTTCTTTAAGAGCTCATTTGCTCGGTCACTTTCACTTAACAACAGCAGTAGCAGCAATAATAATAATTATTGCAAATCTTTGGATTATGACATACGTTCTAATAATAACAATAACAACAACAATAGTATTGTTAAAACTAACAACAACAGCAGTGGAAATAGTGGCAGTGTTGCCCCGCCAATACCACAAAAACGTTTTACAGCTCAAGATTCCGCATCTTCTTCTGCTTCAAACCAAAACAGCCAGAATGAGGCCAGCAACAAACCGGTTGCCTGTAATACACCGGATGATACTACCAATAGAGCTGCCGCCAATGATAAGCCACCAGCATTGCCTGCTCGACGGCCACCATTCACCATCAATGCATCGGGATCGCAACAGCAACAAAATATGCAAACTTCTTTGACACAATTACGCCAACAGGCCTTCAATCAGGCTATAAGCCACTCTAATGCGTCAGTGTTGCCAGTAAATGTTAATGCCGCAATTGCCGCCTCAGCTAAGGCGAACTTGCGAAACAATCAGCAACAAAATCTTCAACAGCAACAACAATTTAATGAAAATCTTATTAATCTTTATCCCGACAACTCGTCGAATGGCGGCCACAACCACAGCATTTGCAGCAGCACCAGTAGCAGCAGTACCGAAGCCAGCAGTAACAGCGACAACTTTAGAAGGAATATCATCGTCTGGCCAAATAAGCAACAGCAGCAGCAACAACATAATCTGGAACAGGTTAGTCATGCTTTTACTTAAACTAGGCCTACGATTTTTCTTCATTTATTTTTTTCCATTATCTCCATTCATATAGGAGAGGTTGTTTTTGTTTTTCATTTTGGAATTTTCCAACTGTTGTTGTATTGCGGAGGCACTTTCATGCATCTAACTCTATTCACCAGTTTTTCCGGTGGAATGGGAGAAAATAAAACAGATTAAAAGTTCCACATGAAAACTAAAAGTTCTCGTATATATGAGATCATTCGGTCTTCAAATGGTATTTAGAATATGAAAAGGTCTTCATATAAAAATGTGATATATAAATATCGTTCAGGAGGTTTTCAAATAGAAAATTATGGAGTTTTCATATAGAAGATCATGAGGTCAATGTATAAAAAAGCAAAATTTTCTCATACTGGAGGTCGTTATGGTTACCATGAGGTCTTTATGTCGAAGACCAAGACTATGATGTCTTCAAAAGATTTCCATTTGAAAGTCCACATACAGCAGACAAAGACGACTTCATATAGAAGCCCGAGGTGTAATATTTTGTATGTATTATGTTGTACCTTGCACCATAAGTGGTGCACGATAGACCTCGCATTTATTTCAATAATAGATAGAGCTTTAAAATTTGGTACATACATTGTTACTACTTCTTGGATGTTTAGTATTTAAAATGTAATACGAATAAATCGGCGTACCCTATTATTCGGTATTTTCAAATTTTGGGCAATGTTATCAACAAAAAAGAATATAATTTATATATTTTTTTTCATTCTAATTGGTTAACAAATTGCCCCACCTAAAATTAACAATATTGGCCCACATTTTGGGAGTTGGGGTACGATTTTAAACCAAAACGGTCGTAATCAGGGATGGTCCGTATGACAAATTTTAAGGTTTTCGACTGTCAAAAAGGTGTAAACGTCGAAAACGTCATATACCTGTATAAAATGTAATAAATGTAGTAAACGTCATTTATTTGAATATTATTACCATATAGAGTTATTTTCAGGAATATACATTATTTTTACATATATATGAGTACAGTATAAACTTTAATAAGGTTTTCGACTGTCATTTCACAACCCAGGTGTCCTATAATCCGGATTGATTGACCTATTTGAAAAAATCATATACCTTTATAATAAAAAAATGTAAATTTAAAAAATGGTAGTATTATATTCAAAGTTCATATTTTTGAATATTAATTTTCATTTTTAATAAAAGCATAAAAATAATTAAATTCACCAAATTAATATAAATTTAAACCAATTAATTTTCCGGAAATACATATATATTAGCGAGTTTTTACTGTATTTCTTACTAGAACTTATTAAACAATTTTTAACTTTTTGGAGAATAAAATTTGAAATGGATTTCAGTAAAGCATACCGAATTTCCAAACTGATTAATGGAAATAGCTATTTTGTCAAAAACCTAATGGTTTTGCGTGGGTTTCCGACGTTTCTGACGTATGTATTATACGTCGAAAATGTATGTCATTTACGTCACTGTTTCAGACGGACCATCTCTGGTCGTAATTTTATATTTTGATTGGCAATTTCCATACAAAAAATTCAATTGATTCAAGTTTCGAGGTAGGTCCCATTCCGGCATATTTTAAATTTCTATATTTAGAAGATTTTGGGCACGATTTTTCATTTGAATTGATATCAATTTAATATTTTGGATAACAAATGTTCCTACAAACAAGTAAAAACGTCATTATATTTTGCCGGGCCCAACTTGTAATTCCCTCCACCAGGTGGGGTACATTTAAAATTCGGGACATTAATAGGGGATTGTGTTATAATATTATGAGATGGTAGGTTGTTCATGCCCCGAAATAATAGTGCTCTAAATTACAGACACCCTAGTTAGAGAACTTAAAAAGGATTTTTTTTAAAATTTGTATTCACCAGGAAACCGATAAGCTAAATTATTTCCACTGCCATGAACAAATTCGAGTGAAAATGTACTAGTACCTACAAAGATGAAGAAGTCAGCCTTCAAGAACCCTTTATACCAAGCCCTATCAATTGGAAAATGAACTAATATTTATCATGATCAAATATTTATCGTGAACCATTATTTATCATGCTTAGTGGAAAAAATTTACACCCCATGAGAAACCCACTAAAAAATCAAATTAGATGCAATTAGGTTAAACAAGGTGCCCAAACCTTGCAAAATATCGAATCATGGAGGTTACCATTACATGACGGCTACCCGGAATCATGGGTCAATGTTGTTTGTGCCCAAAACAATCAATTTACCGAATATTAGGGGGTACCGTTATATGGGGGCTACCCCTAAACATGGGTCAAAATTAATAACATGAATTTACAGCGGTTACTGTTCTGTTGAAAAACTTGTCTAAAACCCCCCAAAATACCGAAAAAACTGAATCAATATTGATAATTATCGATAGAAAGATTTGATAACCCGTAGTAACGTAGTAAATTTTAGCCAATTCGATTGAAAAACGTTTCAAAAATCCACATAATACGTTTAATAGGGGACTATACCAAAACGTGGACCGATATACCTCATTTGCAATTTCAACCATTCTAGAAGTAATAGCAATGACAGTGCAAAATTTCAAAGCTCTATCTCCAATATTGCGATCTCTCAACAGACGCACGGACTGGCAGACGGATATTCATAAATCGACATAGAATTTTATTCTGACCAAGAATATATATACTTTATGGCGGTCTCCGGTGAATATTTCAATGTGCTGAAAACGGAATGACCTTCCACTTCGATTTCCCCATCATTCGGTATTTGTAATTTTGTATTTTGGGTTCTCATTAGGTATACAATTTCCACACCAAATATAATCAATATTCGTCCACTTTTTAGAGTAGCATCAATATAATTTCGGTATTTTGGGCACATTTGCTTGTAGTTTGGCATTTTGGGATCCTCGTTTGGTTGCAAGTCATCCTACCAAAAGTTATGAATATTGGCCCATATCACATTACCCAATTATTCGGACATTTAGGGATTTTGGACAAATTTTTCAAACCCCATTTTCGGTACCCATTTAACGGTACCCGATTCACAATGATTTCTCCAAAACAAATTGGCTCTAATTTGGTATTTAGAATTCCAATTGGATGGCAAATCGTCCTAACAAAATTTTAAAATATCGATCATTGTTTGATTTCCCATGTAAAGGCTCAGATGTTAGAGGTATTTTGAAAGACCTAGACGTATTGTGTTTTACCCAAATAATTCTCAGATCCTTTTCAAATAAGTCCATGTTTCTACACATCTCCAAATATAAAGATCACGCGTCATTTTCAGTATATTCAAGATCCTAGACCAACTTTTAAAACCGAGTGTATGTTTTTTTTGTATTTTGTTTTCTCCTGGCAAAAAAAAAAAAAAAAAAATATCGTGGCATAGTCGGCTCTGCTGACCTTAATTTATTAGGTCTTTCGTACGGTTCATTAGTCAGTATTTATGATCCATATTTAAGATAGTCTATCAAATGTATACCATGCGCAAATGTCGAGTTTCCCAAGCTTTTGGTAGTAAACTGACGGACAATTGACCTGATCCCTTAATACCCAAAAGACATTATTTTAGAATATCAAATATTTTAATGATACGCATACCAAACTGCAGACCTTATATAATGGTGTTCGCAACTGTTGCGAACTATCAAAATTTGGCACATATCCATCCGTTACAGCCCACTCAAATGGCTATGAGTTGGACTTGGGAGTCATGTTTTCTACATTATCATATATCGATCCAATAACTCAGGCTTATTATGTTTGATACCGCATATTAATACGCCGAGAATTTATCAATATGCCCGATCTTCTTAAAAACCATAAAACGTGCTTACCTTCTTATCGAACCGAATGCTACCGTTAAAGAAACCTATCTTCAGAACTTTCTTTGCTGGTTATTAGAAAGTTAAATAAAAAATAATAAAACTCAAGGATAAATATGACAATTGAAACAGGTAAAAAACAAAGAGAAGAACAACACACATCATTCTATGACCTTAACTTTGCTACAATGATCTCAACTTTCTCAATGCCACCGCCAAGATGTCGATCAGCTTGCCTTGCCGTGCATGGACATCGCCGTTGATGTTGTTTTCTCAAGAGAATTTCAAAACAAAAACTAAACTTGCAACATGTTGTTTGTTTTTGCCGCAACATGCGGTCAAGGTCATATAAAATGCTGACGGACAGACAGACTGACTGACGGAATGAACAGACAATTAGCAAAACATAAATCGATTTTTGAGATGAGAAAAAATGGTATGTATGTTGTTACAAAAACAACATCAACAAAGAAAAAAACACATAAAACAAACAAACAAACAAACAAACAAACGATTTCACTTAAAAAGGAAATTCAACAATTACGAACAACAACAACACATCGAACATGGAACATGGAGCGTGATAAAAATCTGGTCATAACAACATTGCGTACAAAATGAAAAAAAGAACACAACAACAACATTGAATGTTTCTGACTTATAAGGTGAGGCAGCATGTGGGGCACCGAATGAAGAAAATATGAACAGAAAAATGCATTTACCAAAGAAATCCGCCACAATAAAAAGAGGTCAGTGGTAAATGTAGTAGCTGCGAAGGCTGTGTAACGAAGGAATCTCAAACGAACCAGAGAGAAAAGGTCAACGTGTTTGTTCCTTTTAATGGTGAAGGGATCCGGAGGTTAACATTTTAATGCATGCATGAAATGGAACCTGTGAAAACTGAGAGACGGACAATTTAGAGATCGAGTCTTATTGATCATTTACAGAATGTCTTTTCATACATGGCGGGTGATTTTTATACCCTTCACCACACTGTAGTACAGGGTATTATGTGTTTGTGTATATGTTTGTAACAAACAAGAGGAATCGAGATAGACCCATGGTTCTTTTCGAGAATATGCATAGAATCACTTTCTGAGTCGATTTATGCATGTCCATCCCTCTGTCCGTCCGTCTGTTGATGTTAAATTGTAAACAAAGTACAAGTCGCATTTATGAGCCGATTTGGATGAAATTTGGCACAGCTCACTTATTTGGCCCAAGGACGAACCCTATTGAAATTGGGAAAAATCGGTCCAGATTTAGATATATTTTCGTGCGATTTAAGGTAAATGTTGTTCCACAGTCCCTATATATCTTTCGATTTGTACGAAATTTGGTATAGCGTACTGAATTATATCTAGAATGATGTGTGCTAAGTTTCGTGAAAATCGGTTGAGATTTAGATATACCTCCCATATATATTTTCGTGCGATTTTAGGTAAATTGTGTACCGAAGTCCCTGAAAATCAATTGATTTGAACGAATTTTTACATAGTGTATTGAATTAAGTCTAGAATGACGTGTGCTAAATTTCGTGAAAATCGGTTCAGATATAGATATAGCTCCCATATATAGTTTCGTCCGATTTTAGGTAAATGGTGCACCAAAGTCCCTGAAAATCATTCGATTTGCACGAATATTTACATAGTGTATTGAATTATGTCTAGTCCCTGAAAATCATTTGATTTGATTTGCACGAATTTTGGCATAGCGTATTAAATTATGTGTAGAATGATGTGCACACCGTCCGGTTTTAAGTAAATTGTGTACTAAAAATCCATAGCTAGGCCAATTAACACAACGTACTGAAGGTAATATAAATTAATCTCTGGCAGGTTTGCTTGAAATCGGTTCAGATATAGATATATCTTAGCTTCCATACATAATTTCGACTTATTTATGTTAATTGTACACCAAATAATCAAAAGGTTGAATCGATTTACATAAATCTGTCCCACTGTGCGCAAACGACTCTAAACTTGCCCAAATGAAATGAAATTTAGCATAGGTTCCACAAAGACTTAAAAATCACATATTTAAGTTCGTTCAATTTCATGCCAAAATTCCGACGTCTTTTCGGATACATATGTAGAATATACTCAAAGTGGTGAAGGGTGTCATATAGTCGTCCCAGTCCGACTTTACTACTTTCCTTACTGGTTATTTCAGTTTTATACTATTTGATGATGATGCCTGACGTCCTGACGCAAGTGAGTTCATTCAATGGAAGTAATCGATCTGATCCTAACATTGAATATCGTAATATTCGTCCTTAAACACTTCCGAAAATATGGGATATCTGTCCATTCCTCTTGGTGCATACCCAAAATGCAATTTCATGGGAAATTATTTAGAATTTTTTAAAACAGAAATTTGGAAAAAAAAATTGAAAAAAATATATAATTTTAAGGGACATTATGTTCGGAGAATCACTGTGCGGGAACTATAAAATATACGGCTGATCTGAAGATACCGTATGAAAGCAGTCGTTACATGACCAGTTTCGATGAAGGAACATGTGGCAATTTACTTCGAAGTGTTTCTTGCACGAACAATTTTCGTTGGATTTGGATAGTCTTCGAAGAACAACATGATCGATTGATGTTTTGCTACGTCACACGTAAAGATCCACGACCTTTTAAATGTCTTTTGAAGCACCACGATTGATTTTTTTTTTAATTTTTTGTACCAATCGACAACAATTTTTTAAGCTGGATCCAAACAGAAAAAAGTCTTCGATATTCTCACGATCAGGCTATAGATCGATGTTGGCGACATAGACTTTATTTTTCCTTTGGCGCAAAGGATGACGTCGCAAGGTGTTCAATCGCAAAATCTCCGTGGCAAATTGTGATTAACATTTTCAGTTTAAAGTAAAAAAATTGTCCAGGTCAAATTATCTCTCGATAGCACATCAATCCCTTCTCTGTAAATATTGATTCGATTCTCACCCATGATTCTCATAAGTCCCCCTGTAGAAGACCACAAAAAAATGTTTTCTTGCATTTATAATGTCTACTGAAATACATACATATGATACCAAAATGTTAAATTAACCCTTGTGTTGTTTTTTTAATATTTCAAATTTTAACCACTCTGTTACTTAGCAATTAAAGTACATTGCGGCTATAAAACGACACCCATAATAATTTAAACCCTTTTATGTAATTTTCCCACCATTTCTTCAATAAACTTTTTGTAATAGTAATTCACACTTATGTAATCTAAGTTTTTGTTGTTATTCTTGCAATCATATTTTTTGTTTTGGACAAAAATGTTTCTATTTTTTCAAAAATTACATTGATGAGGAGTACATTTTCCGGACGTTATGGCCTACAAACTCACAAATTATATTAAGCGCCTACTAAATAGACCGGAAGTTCTGATCCTGTGAGCCATAGGCAAAAATGTGATTGTTAACTTCCAATTATACATTAATTTATTAGTATGTCAATATGTTAGTGATTAGATATGTGGGTGTTAATTTTGGAATCCCAATAAATGACTGCCTTATTATTTTCTACACATTATCCATTAAAACATTTGGTTGTTATTGTTGGTTAATATATGTTTGATTTCTCTGTGTGTCGGTCATATAAAGATACACACACACAAACTTTGTAATTTTGTAAATACTTTCAATGTAGCCAAGAGGCTATTGGCGGTAGGAAAAGTGTTTCCTTTTTTTTGTAAAAAATGGGTGTTATTAAACGCATATTTTATAAATGTTTATTTCCACAAATTATAAACATACAAACAAACACACGAACAGACGCTTTTCTTGGTATTTTTCAATTATTTCACAGTTTGACTGTAATGTCGTCCTCATGATGGTGGTGGTGCTGGTGTGTTGACGTAATCTTTGGAGACTAAGCAGTAGTCGGATAAATTAAGGCAATTTAGTATAACCAAGGTGAGTAAAAATAATTGAAACTCACAGTGGGATTTGGGGACGGTGGTCTTTTCTTTTAGTAGACTATTTTAAGTTCAATCTACCATTAAGTATAACAGCTGATTACAGAAAAACATTCGATTCTCTTATAGAGTACCATTAGGTCATCCTATAGAAAACCGCTTGATTTTCTTAAACGAGGGCTACTATATATGTATATTTCTGGCCCAGCATGATTTATAAACTCTTTCATTAACTCAAACCAATTGTATAATAACTTTGGCTTTAATTGGACATTACGTGAATTGAGGAAATATCGATTAATATTGTCATTTATTGTCATTTATTCAAATAGATTGTTCGAGTAGTGCAGAACATTTTTTACCAAAAAATATATCAGTCACAACAGAACAAACAGAGATCAACACCTATGTTGCGTTTCTTGTACACAGATTCGACTACGAGAATCGAGGGCTGATCAAAAAATGTTTACCACATTAAATGTTATAATTACGTGACCACCACTGTATACCCATGTTTTGACACAGACCTCACATTTTCCAAATTTTCCGAACGAATAAGGACATTCCGCGTTCTTGAAAGGTGAACAAAATCTTTGGGGAACATTTTAATATATAGAAGAGCTTAGTGATAGTGTGTGACTGACAGATCATTGCCCATGCGAAACGGCTGAAGCTTAAAATATTGAGTGTGAGTTGTTGTTGGTGTGTAGGCGTGAGATAAGGCTGGGTTTTTCGAAATTCGAACTACACTACTAAAAAACGAAACCAGTAAGGAAAGTAGTAAAGCCGAACGGTGCCGACTATCTAAGTCTGAACCGATTTCATCGAGACTTGCCAGAGATTAATTTATATTAACCAGAGGTTAATTTATATTAACTTCATTGTACACAATTGGACAAACTTAGGGTCTTTTGTGTACAATTTACATAAAATCGAAAGAAAAAATATATAGGAGCTATATGTAAATCTGAACCGATTTCCACGAAACATAGCACACATCATTCTAGACTTAACTCAGTATGCCATGCCAAATTGAAAGATATAGGAACTTTGGTGTCCCATTTACCTTAAATCGGACGAAAATATATATGGGAGCTATATATAAATCTGAACCGATTTTCTCGAAACTTGGCACAAGTCATACTAGACTCAATTCAGTACTCTATGCTAAATTTCGTGCGAATCGAAAGATATATAGGGACTTTGGTGCACCATTTACCTTAAATCGGACGAAACTATATATGGTAGCTATATCTAAATCTGAACCGATTTTCACGAAAGTTGGCACAAATCATTATAGACTTAATTGCGCTATGTAAAAATTCGTGCGAATCGAAAGATTTGCAGGGTCTAAAGTCCGTAAATCGGACAAAAATATATATGGGAGCTATATCTAAATCTGAATCGATTTTTCCCAATTTTTCGTCCTTGGGCCAAATAAATGAGCTGTACCAAATTTCAGCTAAATCGGATTATAAATGCGACCTGTACTTTGTTTACAATTTAACATCAACAGACGGACGGACGGACATGCATAAATCGACTAAGAAGGTGATTCTATGCATATTCTCAAAAGGAACCCATGTCTATCTCGATTCCTTTTGCCTGTTACAAACATATGCACAAAGACATAATACACTGTACCACTGTGTGGTGAAGGATATAAAAATACTAAACCCCTTTGTACCCTTTGTATTAAGCAAATGGGAAGAGCCAGAGTTCTGAAATTTCGAATGTATGGCATTGGTGGAATGTTAGAAAGATTTTTTGGAAATTCGACCTATAAGTGTACCAAAAGTACTGAACTTTACTAAATTTAGATCTAATTGTATATATATTGAACAAATATAGCTAGAATCTTGAAATTTTACATGGAATACAGATTGGGAAGTGGTTTTGATATATGGAAATGGTTTTAGAAATTCGTACCTATGTGTATGAAAAGTACTAAATGGTACTAAAATTGGTACTATTTGCATTTGAGCGCATAGAGATGGAATGCTGAAAATAGGAATTAGAATTACTATTGGAGTAAGGAATTAGGGTAGCTTTAAAACATTTATTTATTTGTACGAAAAGTACAAAATTTGGTTCAAGTTGGATTTAGGAGAACAGATAGAGTTGGAGGCTTGAAAATAGGGAATTAAAATGACTATTGGAGTGTAGTACTTATTGGTACGGAAAATACTAAATGCTACAAAATTTAGTACAATAGAGATTTGGAATTAAGATTACTATTGAAAACTAATCTATAGAGACAGATCGGAAAAGGCTGAAATCCTGAAATTTGGAATTAAAATGACTGTGGGTGTACAAGATAGAGGTAGTTTTGCAAATTCGTAATTGTGGTACTAAATTTGGTACAATTTAAATTTGAGTGGACGGGCAGAGTAGAAAACATAAATTTGTGGTAGTGTTAGAATTTGGCACTTATGTGTACGAAATGATACTAAACAATTTACATTTGAATAAACGGATAGAAATGGAAGACAAATATTTAGAATTAAAACTGCTGTTAGAGTACAGGATTGAGGCTGTGTTGGAAATTCGAACTTATAAGTACGAAAAGTACTAAATGGTACTAAATATAGCACAAATTCGATCTATGTGAACGCATAGGGCTGGGATCGTGAAATCTATGATTAAAATTATTGATGTAGTGTAGAATTGAAGACATTTTGGAAAATCGTATTTACGTCTACGAAAAGAATTTGAATTTTGGTGAACGGATTGGGCTGGAATCCTTAAATGCGGACTTAAGATTATTACTGGAGTGCATGACTGAGGTAATTTTGGAAATTCGTACTTATTGCTACGAAAATTAAAAAATTGGTACAATTTGGACTTTGGTGAACGGGTAGAAGTGGAATGCTGAAAGTTGCAACTAAGATTACTTATTGACATAGATTTGGAGTATGGTTACGAAAAGTACTGAATGGTAACAAATTTGGTATAATTTGTATTTTGGTGAACAGAAATATGTAGAATTCTAAAATTTGCATTTGTGATTACTATTTGAAACCAGGATTGAAATTCTTGCTTATGAGTATGAAAAGTTCTAATTTAGTACAATTTGGATTTGTACAGCTGTAATTCAGAGATTTGGAATTTAGGTTGAAGTGTTTGTGTGAGCTATGGAGAAAACTTTGCGCATTCAAAGTTATCTGTACGAATTCTACAAAATTCACTAAATTTGGAACATTTGGGATTTGGGTAACGGAGGGAACTGGATATCTAAAATTTGGAATGTAGGCCACTAACATGGAATTAAAAGGAAGTACCAAAGGGCTTCAGATACTAATTGGTATTAAATTTAAGGAAGTTAGAAGTACGACTGATATATGGAGGTAGTCGTGAAAATGTGTACTCCAAAAATGCTGAATAGAACAAAATGTGGATCCTGTATGTATTTGGTATAATATATAATTGAAATTCTGATCACTTTTGAATCAGATTAATGGAAAAAAGAAATATATTTCGGAAATTAGTGTTTAATGCTAAATGATAATAAATTTGATCTTAGATTTGGGAATAGAGGGGAAATTCGGAATTATAGTACAACAAATTATGGTACAACAATTCTAAGATTAAGTATTACATATAAAAAAATATTTATTTGCTTTGTATCCCCTTTCAGCATACGCAGTAGCGGGCACTTCGCTAGTGTTCAATATAGGTCCACGTTATTGCCGTAAATCAAATATAAACTTCCGGTTTGTTTCGGTCTTTTCAAGGTTTTAGCCTTGAAAAGGCATTCCGGTTTCGTGAATGGTAAAATTAATTTCTTCTGAAAATGTTTCATATAGGATCAGGTTTCGGCGTAGCCCTTAACAAAGGTCTTGGTTTTTTTGTTCGGTGTTCAGAATGTGTAATCAATCTTTTTTAGCACATTTTCTTATGGAATACTAGAAGGTCTTCCATATAAGGTCATCTATATAGAAGATCAGTACGTCTTCTTAAAGAAAGCCATTAAGTCCTCTTCATCTAGAAGACCAGGTGGTCTTCTTCTAAAAGGCCAGTAAATGTTCTTTTTGTAGAAGACCTGTAGGTCGTCATGGAGAATATCAATAGGTCTTCTCATAGAGAACACAAGGTCTTCTTATAGGAAACCACCAATTCTTCATATAAAACCAGTAAGGAAAGTAGTAAAGGCGGACTGGGCCGACTATATGATACCTTTCACCACTTTGGGCATATTCTACATATGTATCCTAAAAGACGTCGCCTTTTCGAAGGAACATTGTGATCTTTATCTATCACTAAACCGACTAACATAAATCCCTACACATGTCATTCTGCAACCTATGCTAAATTTAGTAAATCAATTTAAAGAAAACTTGACACAATCTATTCGGTATGCTGCACTGTTTAAAATTTAATCTCAATCAAACAACCATTGATTATTTGGTGTAAAAAAACATGAATAAGTCGAAATTATCTATGGAAGCTATGATATATCTATATTGCCAGAGATTAATTTATATTAACTTCAGTACGTTGTTTCAATCGGCTTAACTATGGATCTTTATATAGAAGGTGTATGTAAATCTGAACCGATTTTCTTTCCGATTTGCACATTTCATTCTATACTTAATTCAGTACGCTATACAAAAATCGAAAGATAAAGGGGGCTTGGTGCGGCATTTACATAAAATGGGACGAAATTATATATATATGGGAGCTTTATCTAAATCTGAACCGATTTTCACGAAATTTTACACACATTATTCTAGACTTAATTAAGTATTCTATGGCAAAATTCGTGTAAATTGAAGGATTTTCAGGAACTTTGGTGCACTATTTACCTAAAATCGGGCGGAACTATATATGAGAGCTATATCTGAATCTGCACCGATTTTCATGAAGCAGAGCAGACATCATTCTAGACTTAATTCAGAACGCCATGCGAAAATTCGTGCAAATCTAATGATTTTCAGGGAGTTTGGTTTACCATTTACTTAAAATCGGACGAAACTATATATGGGAGCTATATCTGAATCTGAACCGATTTCCACGAAACTTAGCACACATCATTCTAGACGTAATTCAGTACGCTATGCCAAAATTCGTGCAAATCGAATGATTTTCATGCTCCATTTACCTAAAATCGGATGAATATATATATATATATATATATATGGGAGCTATATATAAATCTGAACCGATTTTCTCCAATTTCAATAGGTTTCGTCCTTGGGCCAAACAAATGGGTTGTGCCAAATTTCATCCAATTCGGATCATAAATGCGATCTGTACTTTGCTCACAAAAATACATGGACGGATGGACGGACAGACGGACATGCACAAATCGACTCAGAAAGAGATTCTATGCATATTCTCAAAAGGAACCATGGGTCTATCTCGATTATTTTTGCCTGTTACAAACATATGCACAAAGACATAATACCCTGTACCACAGTGCGGTGAAGGGTATAAAAATGCTAGGTCATCATATAGAAAACTTCTAGGAACATACATATTATAGATGACCAAGGCCACTAGGTCTTCTTAGATTTTGATATATAAAACCCATAGATCTTACACTAGGGGTTCTTATAGGAAGCCACTAGGGCTTCCCCTAGAATAACACTCTGCTTTCTTATAGATGATCTGTCGATGTTATCTTCTTATAATAGACCTGTAATTCTTGTTTATTTTTTCGCCAGTTTTATATCATGGTGGCCCCTAAAGTGTATTGCCGTCTGGGGTAGACGATTTTGTTCAAAACCCTATATAACCCAATTATATACTACTAATACTTAAGAAAATAGTTATTTTAAGTGATGTCTTCATTTTCTTCAAAGAAGCACAGAAAATAAACAATGTATTAAAAAAAAATCTTAAAAATAATTCAAATGTTAACAAAAAAGCAAAATTAAAAACCTTTTTTTTAATGTGGCAAATACCACAATTTGTAGTGTGGCCAACATCATAATATGACCATTGTGGCTACCATAAACACCATTTGTCTTTTTGAACTGGTTTTAATTAATTGTTTCTTTTTCTACGGCAGTTATTTTTGTTGTTGTTTGTGCTGTTGTTGCTGCTACTGCTTCTTCGCTTTTGTAGAGATGATGAGCGATGAAGACGACATTCATAACCAATGAACAAACAGCTAACAACCGCGTTTCTGCGCTATAAAATCGCCAAGTTAATGGCTCTCTTGACATTACAACGTTGATGGCTTTTAAAATATTTTTGTTGCTGTTGTTTTTTTTTTTCTTTTTTGCTTGTAACAAATTTAAAAAAAATGTCTTTCTTTCAGCTTCAACTAACTACTTTTGTTTGGAATGTTAGTTGTGTGTGTGTGAGTTGTTGCTATGTCGTTGTTATGTCTGCAATTTGTTTGTTTGTTGTTGCTGCTGTTGTTTTAATAATTTTTTATATTTATTTGAATTAAAGACTGGCATTATAATTTTGTTTCGCATATTTTCTGTAGTAGTTTGTTGTTGCTTTTTTTCTCCACATTACGAGTAAATTGAAATTTCGCTGTTTATTTCACTTGGAAGTTATCTTGCCGTATGTTATTGCCACGAGTTGTAGTACTTGAATGGTTTGGATGGTTTGTTGGTCTGTCGATGGGTCTGTTTGTATATCTGTTATGAAAACTTGTTCTATAAATAACAACATTGCATGGTCAACTGAAAGTCGAGAAAAATCAAGTTGTTGTATTTACTCAAAAAACCAAAACTGTCACAAATTACATTAAAGTCCATAGTTGAAATATTTATTTAGGGAAAATTATTTAAGTTTTTTGGAAGCAAAAAGAAAGTCTCAAGCGGTGTATGGCCATGCAAATTACACTACGAAAAGCTGTATAGTCAAATGGACGCCAAACGCCACTGAACTTAAACATTCTTGGAACTAAATCTCACACGTCTGAGACATTTTTGCAACTAGGACTTCATATAAAGGAACACACAGCATTCTTATCAAATACCTTAAGTTTTTGCTTCAATCGATAAAGTTAGTCTATATATGTTTAAGATATATAAATCAAAAATAGTAAAAATATTAGAGTTGGGTATTTCTGGGACGAACTAGCCCGATGTACCTATTCCACAGAAGGAACGATCGTAATACAGTGCTTTTTCGTTCCTTAACACAGTTCCACTTGCTACAGTCGATCGTTTTTCCTTTCGTTCACCTGTTAATTTTTGATCCACCCAAAATTTTTTTTAAGAAGAGAACACAAGGTCTTCTTTAAGATCTCGAAAAGGTCTTCCCATAGAAAACAACCAAAGACTTTCTTATAGAAGTCCACAAGGTTTAGTTATAACAGACTACTATGGCTTATTATAAATGGAATTAAGGGGACCCCCCATTCTCGGGGTCAAAATTTTTGTTGATATAATTCGAATCTACACTGATTAAAGAATGTCTCTACAAAATTTCAAGTGAAAATCTTAAGAACTCTTAAAGATATAACCGATTTATTGTGTCAGCATCCAGTGACGGCTGAAGGGCTTCTCAAACTTTAAACGCGTTTTTCTCTAAACATTTTTTTGCGAATGGCGGGCACGATAACTCAAAAACTAATAATCCAATCGGTTCCAAATTTTCCAAAAATATTTTTTCAAAGGTCCACCATTTTGTTAATTTTAGAGCGAAGTCAATAATCCTAGTTCATACGAGAGCCAGACATGTACTCTTTCTAACACCGTTGGAATTTTCGGATTCCGATGTTCCAGTGAGGAGTTATCATGCCCGCAATCAAAAATAAGGACTTTTCTTTAATTACAAAAAACAACAACAAAAAAATAACAAACATTTTTTGTAAATTATTTTTCTTCTCTTTTAAATCTTCAATTATATATGTGCAAACTTACAAACCTTAACAAGCATTTGTATTCATTTACCAGCCCATTAAAAATCATGAAAAATTAAAATCGAGAATGGGTGGGGTTCCCTTTAAATGAATTACCTAGTTCCTTTTGCGGAGCGAACTGCTTCAAGAATGAAATTGCTCAACTCTACAAAATATCGTTAATTTCGACGGGGCTTAACTTTATTCACACTGCATCATCATATTGTGGATTTTAAAAATACCTTTAATAAAACGAAGAACACTATTTGGAAAATAGAAATAGAAAATTTTGGCATACCGAAAATTTTGTTGGATCTCAATGTCGAGCGCTATGTAAAAACATGGATCTGAAAAGAAAATCAAAATGTTTCCTCTACGAAAGAATTTTTTACCCGCCAATAAACCAGAATGTAAAATAACAGGCACTTAAATTGGAAATAGCGTCTAGTACAATCAAAATAATAACAAGTGAAAAAGCGTTAAGTTCGGCCGTGCCGAACTTTGGATACCCTCCACCATAGATATACTGACAGGTACTAGACATGAAAATATAGGGAAGATATCAAAAAGTGGACCTGTACCGACATTTCTAAAAATGGATTATGTAAACCATAATAAACATTTCAGAAAATTTTAACGGACAATTATACCCTCTGTCTTATGGCTAATGAGGGTGTATACACTTTAACATCTAGACCCCATGTTTCTTTGGACCAAATCCGTTTCAAAAAATTTAGATTTCATCCAAACTTTGCCCATCTTATTATTTCTTCCAAACTTAGTTCAAGTTGGAAGATGGGTAATAACGGTCCACTCCTTCTGGAACCTCCACACAAGGGTTAGGTCTAAATGGGGCTAAAGTTCATTATCAAACCTTACCTCGCTATCCTCCGCAGGTGAAATGATTACAACAGAGTCTTAGAACCAAACACAAAACACCGAAGAAATCTGATAACTATTTTAATATAAAAAGGGGGTTATATGGGGACTACCCCAAAAAGGGGGCGAATATTAATAATTTTTGATAGGGAGATTTATTACCATATGCAACTACAAAATACCAAATTGCAGCAAATTCGGTTGAAAAACGCGCTCAAGATTCACCTATATTCATAATTTTTTGTGGAGAGATTTGGTACATATTAAGAACTCAAAGTACTAAATTACAGCTATTTCGGCGGAAAAATACGATCAAAACCCCCACAATACTGAAAATTAGGAGGTACCGTGGGGGCTACCAGAAAAATTGGACCTATATTTATAATTTTTGTGGAGACATTTAGTACCCAATAAGAACCCAATGTAGCAAATTTCAGGGAATTCGGTTAAAAAGCCTGCTCAAGAACCCCAAAATACCGAAAATTGGGGGATACCCCTATATGGAAGCTATGCCTAAACGTGGAACGATAAAGTCCATCTTCGAACTTCACCTGCCTCCAGACAAAAGACTCTAAGCAAAATTTTGGCGATCTATCTCAAATCGTTTAGACGCTAGAGTGATTACAACAGGCAGACAGACGGACATGGCTATATCGTCATAGAATTTTACGCTGATCAAGAATATATACACTTTATAAGGTTTGGAAATGATTATTTCGATGAGTTACAAACGGAAAAACAAAATTAATACTATGGTGGAGGGTATAAAAAGGTAGTGTGAGCCTTTTATAGGGGCAATGTCAAAACAAGGATTTAAATCCTTCGAAATATTGATTTCAGACCCCATATTTCTTTGGACCAAATCCGTTGCAGAAAATTTGGAGTCGATTTACACATTGTCCCTCTGTCTGTCTGTCTGGCTGTTGCGCACGATAACTCTCGAATGGACTGTTATCAAGTTTGAAGCTGGGACACATTGGTTCACTCAAAAAATGATCGAAATAGTCAATATTTATAAAACCAACTAGCGGGCCCGGCAAACGTTGTCTTGCCTAGCTATATTGTTTATGTCTAATTGTTTTTATACCCTCCAACATACATTTCTACTTCTTAAAATGTTCAACAGAATTGCTTCTAATTTTATATTAGGAATACTTATTGAGCAGAAAATCTCCCTAATTAATAATATCAATATTGACCCAAGTATTCGGATGGCTCCCATATAACGGTATCACTTAATATTCGGTATCCCCCATCTAATAACCCCCTTCTAATAGTACTCCACATTGTTTGATGCTGTGGAGGATTTAGACACGTTTTTAAATCTAATCGGCTGTAATTTGGCATTTGGTTCTTATTTGGTAGAATGAATCGTACTAAAATTATCTATATTGGTACCATATAACGGTACTCAAAATATTCGGCATTTTAGTGTTTTAACCATAGTGGTTGAAATGTTTTATTTTGGATGATCCTCTTTTCCTCTCTGTTCCAAAAATTAGCAATATTGGTAAAATTTTCCGTGTAGCCCCATATAATGGTATTCCCCATTGTTTGGTATTTTCTCATGTGGTGTTAAATCTTCCTTCCAAAAATTAATATATATCCATTCCCATTCTAGCAGCTATAATATACCATAACGGGATATTGAAGGGTAACACACATGTATGAGGAAACATTTCTATTTAGGCCCAAGCTCTTACATACAGGTCCCACTCCATTTTCGGAATTGTGAAGACTTTGGCCGAATTTTCTCATAGAGTATGCCATACATATTTCCCTTTTAATGTTCGGTACGTTGAAGATCTTTCCTCCTTTTCCAACCTGAGTGTATAATTTTGAACATTATTGTTAAAGATCATGGACAACCGACTACCTAATAGTGTTATAACATTGTACCAATATAAATGTCCCGATAGATTTAAGGAATATACATATGAGGAGATATGAACCATTCGATCTTAACAACATGTTTACATGTTATTAGATCTCCCGACATATTGAGGTATTTGTAATTTTATAGTCACAGGTTCAATACGAATAGGTAACATCATTTTTTATATGAACTTAATGATAGAATTTTGCACCGAACATATCATCGTACATATCGCTCATTTGCTGCAAGGCAGGCATAACTTAAAAAAGCGATTTTGCAGAAAATGCGTTTAAAGTTTTCAATTTACTCACACTTTATATGGGACAGAGGAACTTCTGCAGCTTCTCAATTAGAGTGTGTAAGAAAGATGCATATGATTTTTTACACAACATGAGGTCTATTATAGCGAACAATCGTCACGTTTTTAGAGTTATGCCTGTCTTGCAGCAAATGAGTGGTATATTAGTTTTCTCTGCGACACACATTATTAGTATCGGATATATGCGGTATTGAGTTCATAAGTTCAAAGATACTAACCAACGATTAGTCAAATAACCACCATATAATGGTGCCATCTGATTTCCCGTGGCATAGCAACATTTTGGGTAATTTAAGAAATAAAATGTCCCTATGGAACTATTATTATTATTTTAAGAAAATAATCTTGGGCATGGATCTTAGAACTCTATTCCGCATGTCTTCTGATTTTCATCCTTGCATTTGTCCCAAATGTACTGGCATTCTAGGGAACGGGTACAATCAATGATACTTCTCAATTATTTTTAAAATTCTTAGGCCCGTATCTAAATTCAGTGCGTTGCGTACTAAAATACCCACCTTCTCACCATTATAGGGTTTGTTGAACGTCCGTATTACCCAAATACGCAAGGACCTTATTTACATGTGTGTCCGTTGAAAACGGCGAAAATGAAAGAATTTTCTTTATTAACCGAATTATGTTTACATTTATAGAAAAACTAATTTTTCAATGACTGGAATTCTATTTTCAAAAAACCAAAAATTGAAAATACGCATTGTCAATGTTGAATTTTTTCAACTTTATATTTTTATACGCAATGCGTATTTGGGTCACATTCATTGAAATACATGTATTTAACTTTTGAGGTGAATAAAATCGAACGCATGTGCATGAATTTAGGTACGACCCTTACAAAAAAATTTCAATACAATGTCAATCCAATTGAAAAAATATATATTTTCAATAATTGACAAATTAAAGCTTAAAGGAATGATACGCTACCAATTTTCGCCCAAAATAACAACTACGACCTGGTGCAATAAGAATAGCTCGATAATAAATTTGTGGAAATGTAAATAAGCTTCAAAATAATTTTTGCAAATTTTTCGCGGTTTTCAAATTTTTCTCACCTTTTAAACCTTCCCTGGAGCTCCACGAACATTTCAAGACTAATATAAGGAAAATCCGTTCAGCTGTTCTCGAGTTTTAGCGAGACTAACGAACAGCAATTCATTTATATATATATATATATCAGGCGATTGGAATGTCCGATTTGAACCGAACTCTGTACAACCTATTATATTTACCAAGCCCAGATCTAGTTTGAAGACGGATCCACTTCATCTGGTACCTCCCACACAAAAGTCTAAATGTTCAATATTTATAAATCCAATATCAGGCGAATATAATGTCCGATTTGAACCAAATTTTGCAAAACCTATTATCTTTACCAAGGATAGATCAAGTCCATAGCAGACGGGTTCCACGTCTGCCCTCTCCTCTGGCTACAAAAAGGGTCAATATTATATTAGGTTGTAGAAAAAGAAATCCATTCAGCCGGTCGTCGAAAATGTCGATAAAATCAGAGTCGATAAAATCACATGTGAAAACGATAGTGGTCAAAGAGCGGTGAATCATCTCAAACGGTTCTGCTATGCATTTGGTGGGACTGGAAGGGGATTATTATGCGTTACTTCCATATGGCCAAACACTAAACTCTGATCTCCAGTGCCAACAACTGGATCGTTTGAATATAGCAATTGACCAGAAACGGCCAGAATTGATCAACAGGAGATGTGTCGTGTTACACCATGACAACGCTAGGCCACACACATCAACAGTGACTCGCCAGAAACTTCGAGAGCTTGATCCGTCTGTCTGTTGTAATCACTCTAGTCGCTAAACGAATTTAATTTGGTACAATGAGCTCTTCTTTGGCACATCAATGTAACCTATGCCAAATTCCATGACATTGGGACAAAATGTAATTCTTTAGTGCACCAATTGCTAAATATCGGACGAAAAATGGGAGCTATATCTAAATCTGAACCGATTTTCACCAATTTCAATAAGGTTCGTCCTTGGGCCAAGTAAATGAATGCGACCTGCACTTTGTTTACAATTTAACATGAACAGACAGTCGGACGGACATGCATAAATTGACTCTGAAAGTGATTCTATGCATATTTTCAAAGACATGTACCACAGTGTGGTAAAGGGTATACAAACGCCCAAAAAGCGTGTGCAACTAACGACGCTGAACCATTTCAATTGATCTTTATAATAACTTCAGCCTAAAAATTTCCTCAAAACTTCCGTTTGGAAAATGCGAATCCACATTTTGTCTTATATGTCACCTTTTTGCAGTGCAACGTCATTTCTTTCACACATAAAATTTAGTTTTTTATTGTCCTCACAAATATATATTTTTATATTTTATTATTCAATTAATCGTCATAAAATAATTGAAATACATAAATAATTATACAATTAGCAAAATAATTTATTTGTGCAAACAAAAAAGTCTGCCAGCCCGCCAGCAAACCAACCAACCATACCGGTGTTCAACAAACCATGTTTGCCATACTCCATCTCCATTATTTGTAACAAATTTTATGGCATCGGATAATTAATTAATCGCTAATAACAAGACGAGTAATTTTTTAATTAATCAAACATGCCAGCCAGTCAGCCATCGAACTAATTAGACAAACTCGGTGTGGCGTCCATGTTGCCACCACTGAATCACATCTTTAATTGCCATCGGATAGCGGGTAATATTACACGAAACGCATTCCAATCGAGGTGAACAAATCAAAACGTTGTGGACATCAACAACAACAAGAAAATTTGCTACGATTCAGTTCCAGGGATAGACAAGTGTCGAAGGAAAATCAACCAACCAGGCAGGACTGGTTAATGGTTGTGTGATAAGATGACACTCCTTGAAATGTAATTGTCATCGATGGTTGGTATTGATTGCTGTGGAACACGACAGTCGGAGAAATACCAAGAGTGACTTGTGTTATTTTTTCAAATATTTTCTTTTTCGGTTTTCAAACCCTGTGGCTGTATTACGTATTTGCATGATTTGTGAAAAAAAGAAAATTGTTTACAACTGCTGAATTGTCTGCTGGCTGTCACACACCAGAGTGTATGAGTGGCACGACCACCAAATAACTTGCCAAACCGACAAAAAAGTCAAAGCTTTCAGGAATAAACTGAAAAACAACAACAGCATAATCTATGAAAAACTAAACCGGAACACGAAAGACATTTCCGCTTAACAAAATCGACCTCACATACACACACTCTCACGCACATATGCTTTTAACGACAATTATGCGCGACTAACAATTTCACACTATCCCCCCGCTGCAAGGGAAACAAAAACCGAAAAACAAGTTCGTCTACACACGAAATCATAATTTTTTTATGATTTTTTTATGATTTTTTTTTTTTTTTTTTGCGGGAAAATTATAGTTTTGACCAAGCCATAACGTTGACATAATTACCCTTTTAATAACCTTCTGGGTCAGCTAGAAAATTTCTAAGTTAATTTCATTTGCTGTTTGATCTGATCTCCGACAAGTCTCGCATTGTTACTTTGACAATTTCTCCGCATAACTGTTGAGGGAAATTTTGGATGTGGCGGTAACTCGAAGAAACATTGGCTATAAATTAAAACATCTTCAATTTGCAGAGGTTCTCATCCTCTTTGCACAGCTCCACACATATTTGATTCTTCACATATATTCTCAGGGACTTGGGACGTACACTCCATTGGGCTTTAAAAGTGGCCTCTAATTGATAACGTTGGACACTGAACTAGGTTCTTTGTCCAGGTTTCTCTGCTCTTTATACCCTTCACCACACTGTGGTACAGGGTATTATGTCTTTGTGCATATGTTTGTAACAGGCAAAAGGAAACGAGATAGACACATGGTTCCTTTAGAGAATATGCATAGAATCACTTTCTGATTCGATTTATGCATGACCGTCCGTCATAAATTGTAAACAAAGTACAGGTCGCATTTATAATCCGATTTGGATGAAAGTTGGCACAAGTCACTTATTTGGCCCAAGGACGAACCCTATTGAAATTGGGAAAAATCAGTTCAGATTTAGATATAGCTCCCATATATATATTTAACCGATTTAATGTAAACAAACCCTATATATCTTTCGATTTGCACGAAATTTAGTTCAGCCTAATCATTTAGGTCTAGAATGATGTCTGCCAAGTTTCGTGAAAATCGGTTCAGATTTAGATATAGTTTCGTCCGATTTAAGGTAAATAGGGCACCAAAGTCCCTCTATATCTTTCGATTTGCATGAAATTTGGCACAGAGTACTGAATTAGGTCCAGAATGATGTGTGCCAAGTTTCGAGAAAATCGGTTCAGATTTAAATATAGCTCCGATATATATTTTCTTCCGATTTAAGGTAAATGGGGCACCAAAGTCCTTCTATATCTTTCGATTTGCATGAAATTTGGCACAGAGTACTGAATTAGGTCCAGAATGATGTGTGCCAAGTTTCGACAAAATCGGTTCAGATTTAGATATAGCTCCCATATATAGTTTCGTCCGATTTAAGATAACTGGTGCACCAAAGTCCCTATATATCATTCGATTTGCATGAAATTTGGCATAGAGTACTGAATTAGGCGTGATGTGTGCCAAGTTTCGAGAAAATCGGTTCAGATTTAGATATAGGTCCCATATATAGTTTTGTCCGATTCTATATAAATGGTGCATCAAAGTTCCTATATACTCTTCGATTTGCATGAAATTTGGCACAGAGTAATGAATTAAGCCTAGAATGATGTGTGCTAAGTTTCGCGAAAATCGGTTCAGATTTAGATATAGCTCCCGTATATATTTTCGTCTGATTTAATGTAAATTGTGCAATAAAGAACCAAAGATTGGCCGACCCGCACACAATTTTGTACAATGTACTGAAGTTACTATAACCTTGTGTGTGTCAAGTTTTCTTGAAATTTGTTCAGATTTGGATATAGCTCCTATATATACTTTCGTCCGATTTCCGACCCATAGCTAGGCCGATTGGCAAAACGTACTGAAATTAGTATAAATTCATGTTGATTGTAAACCAAATAATCAATGGGTGCTTGATTGATATAACATTTTAAATAGTGAAGCATACCAAATAGCGTGCGTAAAGTTAGATTAAAGTCTATTTAAAAAGTATGAAATCAATGTTCCTTCGAAAAGACATCTGTAAAGATACATATGTAGAATATCCCCAAAGTGGTGAAGGGTATCATATAGTCGGCCCAGTCCGACTTTACTACTTTCCTTACTGGTTTTTATATGTATTAAATTTTGTCATTCCGTTTGCAATACATCGAAATATTCACCAGAGGCCCCATAAATTATATATATGGTTGATCAGATGAATGCGTATCCGTCTGTTCAAATCACGATAAAAATCGCAATACTTGAGATAGAGCTTTGAAATTTTGCACTGGCATATTTTTTGTTGTGCATATTTTGCATATTTTGGGTTGTGGTATGATAGTAACTCCTACTACTAAAACTGATCAATATTGGTCCAACTTTTAGAGAAGTACCCATATAACGCTACAACTCAAAAATCGGAATTTTGGGGAGAGTGTCTGTAACTTGGAACACTATTTTTACGAAGCATGAACATCCTATTATTATATAACACCATAACATAGTCCTCATATGAATATTCCGATCGACTTAAGGCATTTTGAATGCACCCCACGTGGTGGAGGGTATAAAAAGTTCGGCTCTAACGAACTTAAAGACGGCTTTTTAAGATTTAAGATTGTATTATCAGTAATTTGACACTCCGGGATATTGGGGGAAAATATATTTATTTTATATTACCCACATACTGGTATCGACCAATTTTCTGCTGTTTTTTCTCAAATCTAATGTCAAAAAATTTAACTTTGTTTAAGTTTTCATATTGGAATTAAATTCACAATAATGAGTGGCTGCGGATATCTAGCTGGTCTCCCTGGGTGACCTTATCTATGAGCCTTGACTTCGACTTTTTGGCTTTTCAGTACAAAAAGGCGATTAATCGATTAGTCAAAAGTCGATTTAATTATTCCTAGTGTTGACATAACCTTCATGTAAAAGTGCCGCTATTTTGAAGTTTATGTTAGGTTATTGGAGATCCAAAATACTTTTTAAAACATATATCGAAATATGTTCATATTTTGACAATTTTCTAATCGAATTTCCGTTAAGAATACCAACACCACAATAACTCACATTATTTTTGATTTCGATGCATTAATTGACAAACACTCTTCAACATTAGAGAATGTAATTCGCATTCACTTCGCAGTACGATACGAATATATGTTGAATTGCGCCCTGTCTAAATAATAGAATACCGACGTTGTGGGAATGCAAGTCGTATGGATTGTCGAATGTAAGAAGCAATAATTTCACTCTATGCTGTCAGTCAGTTCCACACAAAGCCTCGCCTGAGTTGGCAACAATTAGAGGATATGCTAACGAGCCGATAGCATTTACAGGATGGTCATCCATGCGACAACAGTCGATCACCGGATTGTTTTGGCGATTTCAGGAACGTTTTTAATGCGAATTTGGTGAAATTTAATATTATATAGTATTGAAGTCCCATTGAAGTTTCTACCCCAGTTTTCTAACCAAAGTGTATTTAATTTGTATCAATTTTTAGAGTATGAACAATCTAATACAATATAATGCCATAATATGGTCTCTATATAAAAGTCCCGACCAATTTTTAGGAATTTTAAATGCACACCACGTGGTGAAGGGTATAAAAAGTTCGTAGCAGACACACAAACAGCTAAGACCTCTTATTTAAATTTTTTTCAGTGCGAATATTGAGAACCACATCATTATCATATAATGCAAGGGTATAGAGTTCCAGCTCGATTTACTCACATAATACGAATTTCCCAGGAACAATTTTTCGTATACCTTTTATACGTAGTTTTAGTAAATTCTTTATGTTTGCTAGCAAAATAAAATTCACAAAAAATCATGTTGGTCAAAGCTAAGTTTGCTCAACTCCAGCGAGTAATATTATATTAAAACATTTATTTACGTCACAACAAATATTTGACAACATCGTTTTCATCATCTTTCAGAAATGTCGTAGCAAATAATTGTGATCGCCTTTGTCTGACGATGGTGTTTTAATTTCGTTTTTCAATTCAATTGTCACTTCGTCGTGTTTGGCAAATGCCAATAACAATAATAAAGAAACCTGTATATATTTAAAGTAATCACATTCCGATATATAAGTGGAGTTACTGCCGCCACTAATGGTTCGATGGGGTGGAGCTGTTGAATTTCGGAATGGATACTCGTTTTAATTGAAACTGCCGTAAAAGGTTTGGAAATTACCCTCAAAATAAAGTTGTAAAATAGCAATTTATGGGCAGGAATTATTGGCATTGATTGTGACAGCAGGTTGGTCGTTTGGCTAGCCGGCCGGCCGGCTGCGCAGGTTGATTGCTTGTCTACATGTCTCGATTTTATTTGTGTGTTTGGCCTGTTGTCACATAAAATGCCTATGAACAGATCTGTATAATGTTGTCGTATGTGTTTTTCGTTTGCGCTTGTCATCTTTGGCCATTTTCAGTTATTTAAGTAAACCTAATTGTGCGAAACGAATTGAAACTAAAACGAAACTATTATTTTCGGGTTGTTGTTGCTGTCCGGGGGTTTGTGTCAGACATGTCGAACTCGTCAAAACATGAAAATATGTAGTTTTTTGTGTGTGATTTATCGATTTTCTCGAAATGTTCAGTGTATGATGGTAGTTGGTGATGTGTATGACGTCCGACATGTGAATGACTTTGGTTGGTGTGAAATTCATGGAAATCTTTATTTTTGTTATCTGCCATTTTTTGGTTTCCATCGATATGTGTAATTGGAATATGTGATGCTTTTTAATCGATATCACCATTAGTGGTACTCGTTGCATTCATTTCAAAAATGCAAAGAAATATATTATGTGGAATGTATGGAGATCTAAAGAGTCTTTTGTGCAGGGTCTATACAATACAAGATTCTAAACAGATTTAGTCAATATATAAATTCCTGGCCTGGGTAATACTTAGTGTATTCAGGTATTATCTGACATTTCTATTGGAAATTTTAATTTTTGTTAGCATAAACGTACTCAGTAGATATTATAATCTAGAAAGCCGAAATCCACAAGAAATTTTTTTGTCCATTCAGAATTTCAAGTGAAAATTCATATACTTTTCTCGACCAAAATTGTCGCATGTGGAACTCGGAAACCTCAAGAGCTATTGTTGTGAACCTCACCACCATCAAGGTGTTAATGATTGGCAGTATAAGGCAAAGAAGGCGTCCTTACTTTCAATAACCTCCACAATAAGGTGGGGTGTGTTTCAACCAAATTGGCTGTAATTCTATATTTTGAATTCGCATCGAGTAGAAAATGCCCCTACCAAAAATGATCAATATTGTCCAAGTTTCGGGGTAGCGTTTTGGTATATCCCCCATATAACGGTACCCCAAATATTCGGTATTATGGGAATTTTTAAAACGTCTTTCAACTGTAATTTGTTTCTCATTGGATATCAAATATTCCTATAAGAAATAATAAATATTGGTCCACTTTTTAGGGTAGCCCCCATATAACGGTATCCTCCATTAGGTTTTAGACACGTTTTTCAACAAATAAGCTGTAAATCGGTATTATGTATTCAATTTGGCTATTAGATCTGTCTATAAAAAACAATGCAAATGGGTTATAGCGGTCAACATTTTGGTATATCCCCTATATAACCGTTCCCGTTTGACAGGTTTTTCAACCGAATTGGCTGTAATGTGCGACGTTTGGTTCTTATAGGGTATCAAATCCTTCTACAAAAACTTATCAATAATAGCCCACTTATAAGAGTAGCCCCAGTACAACGGTACCCTCCAAAAATCGGTATTTTGGGGATTTTAGATTCGTTTCTCAATAAAATCAGCTGTAAATCAGTATTGCGGATTCTCATTGGTCACGTTTTTTTTTTTTAATTAAAAATTTCTTGACGATATAGCCGATTTATTATGTCAGCATCAAGGAACGGCAAGAGTAATTCTCAAACTTTAAACGCGTGTTTCTCGAAACAGTCGATTATGTCAATTAATTTGTATACCCTACACAACTATGTCGTCAGGCGAAAATATAGCGATTGATCGCTTTGAAATTTTCCATGAGGGTCCAGGTATGGTCAAAGACAACGTCTGTAATTTTCGGTGATGATCAGATAATAATATTGGGATAGTGGACCGAAAACTTAATTTTTTTGGTTTTTTCGAGCCGATCTATACGCCACAATTGAAATCCGAACATAACAACACAACCCACGGTGGAGGTCAAGAGAGTGCAAATATTGCCAAAGATCAGAATATAGAACCACACAAAGTTAGATTTTCGTGGAAGTTGTGTAGGGCATCAGGTAGGTTTTTTTATCCGTAATGTCTTCATATATAGACACACAAAGTTATAAGTCTTCAATATGATGCACGTTCATTTGCCAGCCGTTTGAAAATCACCAAAATTTCAAATCGTGTGTTAGAGATAAAAGTGTATGTGTGATCTACATCTCAATCTAAAATGATATCCCTTTATTAGGGTTTGTCTTTGGACCATAGAAATGAGCTGTACCTGATATCATCTGTAAATGTGACCTTTAATTTATTTAAACTTTAAACTTTATTAAAATTCATACACCGTCTTCTTTGTATGTCCTCAAAAGTAATTGTGGGTTCTATGTTGTATCCTTTTACATGTTACAAATATATGCTGAAAAAACATACGACCCTATGCCAAAGCCGGCATATGACCTAATGATTCCTTGAAGCGTTCATTTCGCATTCATTGCGCTGCACTGCAATGGATATTTATGATTTTGTGTGTTCAGCAACATTTGTTTTTTTTTTACTGTTTGTTCGTGTCACCAATGAAACACCCACGAAAACCACATCACAATAAATTTGAACAAAATCAAAGCTGCATAAAAAATTCAAATATTTAAACGAAATTGTTTTTGTTGTTGTTTTATTAAATGCAATGGGTTTCAGGCATAGGCGTTCAGTGGTTGAGGCTTTTTTATTGCTTGGCGTTGTGGTAGATTAAAAAAAATTATTGTTTAATGGAAAATTGCCGCCCGGCCACAACACAACAAACTGCAGAACGTAATATGATTTTTTATTGTGTCTGATAAATAATAAATCAGATACTCTTAGATAAAACATAACACAAAAACTACAACGACAACTATCTCAAAGTACACAAAAGGTCAACGTAATTGCATATGAATTACATACGCGTATTTAAGCAGTCGATGTACTTACCCTGGTACCCATTTCGTAATAATGATCGTCATTGCTCTGATGACAATGTTTGGGAAAACCTATAAAACAATCATAATGATACCACACCGAGTCACAGAGTACACCTTAATGCACTCATCTCCCTGAGCCAAAGTAAGAGGATGAAACATGAATGAAACTGAAGGCCCTGATAAAAAAGTGAAAAAAACACACACACACAACTATTGATGCTGATCTACTCACATTGCAGTCAGCCAGTTTCAGTCATAAATATGTAAAGGTAACCAGGCACCAGCAGCAGCTTACCACTTTGTATAAATAATAGTAATGATATTAATAAAAACAACAACAAAAATATTATCCACAACCATCCAAAAGTTTGAATGGAATACGTGAAAATGCAATTTTCATGCACTTGATGATGGCATAACATCATCGAGAAACCATCGAAATGAGCATCAACGAAACTAAGCGAATGATATTCAAGCTAGGGATAGTTCAATGCCAATGCTTTTCGAAGTTGTTTTTTTTTTTGGAAATTTGAAAAAAAAACTTAGGCTCACAGAAAAATGTCTGTCATAACCACTGCCCGGTTGGAATAATATTTTCTATATCGATGTAGACATGCCCGTCTGTCTGTTTAATCATTATCCTTTTTACATCATATGTTTACAGCCTGGTCATGTTTTATTATAGGTTTTTAATAGTCTGGATTCTCTATCTAATGACCAATAAACAAGTAAATTCATTAATTCATTCAGATTCGCCATTCGATTCATATAAAATGTAAAATTTTTTAAAATTTTGACAAATGGATCACATGTGAAAACGATCGTGGTCAAAGAGCGGCGAAGCACCTCACACGATGGCCAAACCAGTACTAACGGCCAGGAAGGTTCTGCTATGCATTTGGTGGGACTGGAAGGGGATTATTATGAGTTACTTCCATATGACCAAACACTAAATTCTGATCTCTAGTGCCAACAACTGGACCGTTTGAAAATAGCAATTGACCAGTATTGGCCAACAGGAGAGGTGTCGTGTTCCACCAGGACAACGCTAGGCCACACACATCTACAGTGACTCGCCAGAAACTTTGGGAGCTTGGTTGGGAGGTTTTAATGCATCCGCCATACAGTTCGAACTTGGCACCATTCGATTATAATCTTTTTCCTGATTTGCAAAATTTCTTTAAAGATAAAAAAATTGGTATCTATGGAGGATTGTGAAAATCGACTACTAGAGTTTTTTGCAGGACTTCTATGATAGAGGCATTATGAAGTTACCTTTAAAATGACAATAAATCGTACATTCCGATGCATGTTAAATAACGTCCTATAAAAATAATGGATTTCTAGACAATCTGTCTCTCCCCTCACGTAATGGTTATTAATTTCATAACTCTGTGTCTGGCTCTTCTTGCTAACAAACTCGGTCTCTCCACTTACTCGTTTGTGGTTAGTTTAGAATTTCATTGTTTCTTTATTTCAGCCACTGCATTGTTTTTTATTTCAGCCACTGCATTGTTTTTATAAAATTCGCATATGTATTTTCCAAATTATTTCGATATAAATACCAGATATAATATGTCAATAAGTAATGATTGTTGACTTAACATGCAAACATGGATGTCAATAAGACAACAACGAGATAAAACATAGCAAAGGTAAAAACAAAATAGAAAAATCAAACCTACATAAAGTTTTTGTGCCATAGAAAACCCACCTAGATAGTGGTTTCCAAAGTTGGTTTCTCTCTCTCCCAGGCAAGAAACCAGTAATTAAAGTTTTATGAATTGCATTTATAAAACGCAGAAATCCGAACATTGGCAACACTTTCCGGACACTATTCATATAATATATGAATTTTTTCCTGTGTAAAAGTATTACGATGTCAAAGATTGGACACTTAATTCCACTGATATTGGATTTCCCATTTTCCAAATTTTCATATTTTTACCAGATCTGGGTCTAATAAAAATATTACGATGTGTCAAGTTTGGACGATGTGTAGAAATTTCCAAATGTTGACCCTTTGAAGCGGAGGCACTATATACCCCTTTTTCAAATACTATAAAGATTTGGTTAAATTATTAGGTTGTACACACTTTGATTCGAGAAGAATACTCCGTTTGCATCATATTATAAAATGAATTTTCAGCAATATTTTGAAAGTTTTTTAAGCGAGGAACGATAAGAATTAGACCGATATTTCCCATTTTCTAACCAAGAAGAAATATATCGATGTGTAAAGTTTAAATGAATTCTGTTATTCCCTGCGAGAGTTATCGCGCAAACCAACCAGGATGGGTATTTATAAATCGACTCCAAATTGTCTAAAAGAGAGACCCCAAGATTGAAATGGTCCATCCGATGAGTCCATTCTTCAATCGTAAAAAAACGAACATGAGTCACTAAAGTATCTAAATAATAATCATCAAAAAAACATTTTTTTAAGTTTTTTCAAAATAATTTATCCACATTTTTCTATGATCAAACCAATTTTCAAAGCACTTTTTCCACAATAATTAAAACATTACCAAAACTTGTTTTTGGAAGCCTCAACATCATCTTCAGGCCACGAAAATCGTCCACTTTTCCTTGATGTGCGGGAATAAAGGAAGTAATTTGTTGGAAAAAAGTCAGGCCTGCCTCTATTTCACGGTATATCACCTAAAATATCATGTATTATCAGTTCTAGCACGATATCATTGTTTTGTGGCACACAGGCGTCTTCGTCTTTCTCGATGGGTAAAAAGTATGATTTTTTGGCATAAAGTCAATTTTTTTGTTTTCATATTTTAAAATGTAACCGATTTCCTAAATGTAGACACCCATATTAGAAAAAAACATTTAATATCAATGCGCGTGCCAACCCTTGTTTTCCTGGCGAGCTTTAAAAGTCAGCAGTTTGAAAGTCACATTGTTTTGGTACAACTGGCTGTAAAAATCAGCTAAGTTCGAGTGCTTGTAATTTGACAAAATTGAAAAAAATTAAAATGTGTAAATATGGAAAACGTTAGTGCAGGTTTGTAAAATTAAAACGAGACAAAAATCGCTCAGAAGATGTACTTCTGAAATATGTGTTACAGAATATCAATAATATCAGTTTAAATGATGACCAAATGCGTTTGATATCGAAACAAGTTAAAGATTTTGTTAATTATATAAAAAAGCATTTGCCAAAGTTCAAACGTAAATTAGAGCGATTTAAAACTAAACATTCAAAATGGCTTAGCAAAAGTATAATTATAGTAATGGATGAGCTGTATGTTTCCCCAAACAAAACAGGTCGCCCAAAATTAAAATATGAACATGCTGGATCTAGGCTAAAAAGGAAATTAGCCTCCGAAGTTGCTTCAACATAAGCTACGGTTTCAGCCAAAATATTCAACGACAGAGACATGGCCTTTGTTTTGAATAAAGCAGTCAGTAATGGAAATATAGCCGAAGTAAGGAACAAACATATTGTTATATGCAGTTATATGAAATAGTGCCCCAAATCATATGAAAATTGGTAAGTCATCTTGGGAGCATAAAAAATGTATACAAACCAAATTTCACTTCAATAGCTTTATAAACAAAAAAGTCGGGACAAATCGGCCAGATCGGCTATATAACAGCTATATGAAATAGTGGCCCAAATCATATGAAAATTGGGAGCAGAAAAATGTATACAAACCAAATTTCACTTCAAAGCTTTATAAACAAAAAAAGTCGGGACAAATCGGCCAGATCGGCTATATAACAGCTATATGAAATAGTGGCCCAAATCATATGAAAATTGGTAGGTCATCTTGGGAGCATAAAAATGTATACAAACCAAATTTCAATTCAATAGCTTTAAAAATAGAGTTGATGTCAAAATAAACGTAAAAAACCATAGTGCATCAGCCAAAATGGAATTCATTAAACAAGTTTTTCGCAGTCAAAGATTTCTGTATACGCATGCTCGTACGACAAACCGTACTAAGTAATTTTATCATTTCCAATGGAAATGTCAGATGGCGCCAGACAACGATATGTCAGAAATATATAGTAGCTTTCTTGAATTATATCAATATAGATACAGTATGTCATGAATGACTTTATACATGGATAATTTTTAAACATTTTGAAATTTTACATCCAACTGAATATTGGGAAGACGTTATAATTTGCGATGAAACCCAAATATTACGTGTTGGACGGCAGATTATCATTCCAACGGTCAAATTTGGAAAAGTGATATTTGAAATTGTTAAAATTTAGTTTTTATATGTTTAAAAAATAAAATTGTTATTTCTTTTTTTATTTTATCTCTGAACATATGTATAAAATCGTCAATATTTTATAGAAAAACATTTATTTCAATTACAAACAATATTGAAATAAGTAAGTATTTATTCAATGTGTAAACTCATTCTTGACATACTGTATTTGTATAGTACTAAGGGCATTCTCAACCGATATGGTTGAAACTTGGCATTCCAGTTTCTTGGTAGGTAAAAACATTATTAATATTTTGATATTTTGAAGGTCATAACATGATAGATTATCTACCAGGTAATTCAAAATAACATCCCTTTGCGGAACCCTTTCCGAAACATCTGGAGATGATATTTAATACTATAATTATACTCTTTGTAAAAATAGGTTCAGACGTTGCTTAACATTACAAATATTTTTGAAAATTAAAAACAAAATACCTCAAATGACGAACATGTTTTTCTGAGCGTAAAATAGGTCTCGCATAATGACACTTGAACTGCATTCTTCAGGGTGACCTTTAGATTGTCACATTATATAAAAACGTGTTTATATTTTCTCCTACAGCGAGATATGCATGCAGTCTTTTGTTTTAGCGTCACTTTTTTCGCTATTTTATAGGATAATGGATTGGTCGTTTGCATTGTTGTTGCTGCTGCTGTTTTTTAGAAAGCTATGAATTAAAAAAGGGTAAAGAAAAAACATTTTCACTGCCAACAACAAAACAGATGCTTTCGATTAAAATCCGCATGTTTTTTTCTCCGCACATATATACATACGAGTACATCTTGATGGCAGATGGAGATGATAATACAGGCAGGCAGACAAAATTGCATTATTGTTGTTGGTTTGGTTGGTATAAATCTGAATATATTTTACAATAGCTATGCAAACAATTGGAAACTTTTGAGGTTTCATAAAATCTAGGCACACACATACACTTCTAGAAATTATTATATATTATTGCTACTGTAATACGCACCCAGAGGCAAGCGTTCAATAATTGGAATTTCGCATAGTTAGCATTTTTGTTTTGCAGCAATTGAAGCTCATCTATGCGTTGGGATATGTGATTTTTTTGCAAAGCGTAATTTTTTCACCATTTCGAAAAAATAGTTTCGATTTCATTGCCATTCCATATCAAACATTTAATGACCATAAGTAGTTTTCATAGTTGGTGTAGTTGTTGTGGCTTCTGTTCGTATAGCAATCGTTGGTGAAAAGGTAAATGAATCATTCTAAGCCAAGTTGTTTGAACCAACCAACTAACTGCTATGGCATGGCCTGGCCATTTGAAGAAATCCATATGCATGGCTTCCCAAAGTCATTGGTGCGAATACCGAAACCACAGTAAAGTGAAATTATGATATGTGAATTTTAGAAATTAGATGGCGTCATAAAGTAAACGATATTAAATTACCTCAAAAACAAGCGGAGACCATTAACAACGATATGCGTATAAAATAATTCATAAATTGAAAATAAATAATCACATATATCGAAAACTGCCAGGACGAAAAATATGCCTTGTATTATTTTTTTATGTTTTATTCATCAATATCTACCTTGTTCCCTTCAAAGTATACCCCCTCAGATATAATACACTTTTGTCAGCTCATTTCCAATCTTCGAAACACTTTTGAAACAGCTCCTTTTCGATGTTCCTTATATTTCCTCAATCATAGTACATTTGCTTATTCTTTCCTTGGAATTTTCCGTTTTGGGAACACGAAAAAGTGATGGGGGCCAAGTCCGGTATATATGGGTTTTGCAGAATAATAAAGGTTTTGTTTTTATACAAAAACAACCGCACAACTGTCGATGTGTGGGATGAATCCAAAGAAAGAAACATTATATCAGCCAAAACTTCACCACGACCACGCTTAGATCCTCTTTATGAAATATTGCACAACCAAATAGAAAAGTGGCTGCCATGTATGTCCCATATATTTCACATGGTCCCAAAGTACGAAGTCGCAAGTTCTTAAACCAATATACCGCTGTTCAACAAAAATCCACTCTTCTACAGATAACATGGTCCAAATAAGAATATATACAATAACGTATACCCCATAAGTACTATGAAAAAAACAAGGAAAAAACCAAACCCCCTTAATATCTATGACCCCCGCAAACATATAAAGGATCTGCAAATTTGTACTTGGAATGTTCACACGTTGAACAAAACAGGTGCAGTTTTCGCGTTGGCGGATGTGCTACAGAAAATATGATGGAAATGGACAGACGAATACAAATTAGATGATTACGCTCTGTATTATAGTTTCCAAGACATTAATTTGGCAGCGGATTAATGGTTAACATGAGAATAAAAGGCCTCATTTCCCTATAAAAGCGAAGTTCTTCTACATCAGAGTCATTTGCGACCATGCTCCGAAGGAAGACAAAGTTGAGCAGTCCAAAGACATATTTTTTGAGCGCCTAAAAATAGCATATGATCGCTGCCCTAGCCACGACATTAATTGACTTCGAGGCAGCAAAAAACATGGTAGTTACCAGCAATACATTCAAGCATCTCGATATACACAAAACTGTAAACACAACAGTTAACAGAAGTCTACTCCTACTTGCCAAAGACCACTATCAAAAATCCATGGTACGAACAGAAGAGGTGTAATGCTACTGATGTTAAAATGCAGCGTATTGGGCAACCCTGCTAACAGTAATAACACCCAATTCAATTAATAGGCTGAAGAATAATAAAACAACAGGTGACAATGGGTTATTAGCCGAACTATTCAAGATCGGTGGTGAGATACTGATCAGGAGCATGCACCAACCGATTAGTACAATTTGGCTAGAAGAATGCATGCTCAATAGTTGGAACCTCAGCATCCTGTGTCCCGTGCACAAAAAAAGACAAGACTATATGTGAAGGTGACCCAGGGGGCTGTGTGAACGACACCAGATTTTCACACTGCCCCAAATTTTGGAAAACACCCACGAAAAACACATCGACACATTTCACCTATTTATCGACTATAATGCCGCATTTGAGAGCCCAATCCGCTCAAAATTGTTTAAAGCCATGTCTGGAAATTTAATACGGCTATGCAGGATAACTTTAACTGGCACAAGATCTGCAGTTAAAGTCGGAATAGACCTCTCGGAGCCCTTTAATATCTAACGAGGATACTACAGCTTTGAGGTAGTCAACGGTTTTATATACCTCGACACCGCCATAAATAAAACTAATGCCATCCGATTTGAAGTTCGGGGAAGAATAGTGTTGGTCAATATATGCTAATATGATCTGAGTATGCAGTTTAGGAACAAGGCCTCATCTAGCCATACCAAACTTACACTCACGAAGGTGAGTATCACCGTTGAATAAACCACTAGTTGTACCATCTAAACTCTGACATCGCATAGTCAGACGCAGTGACGTATCACATAGTCCTGAAATTACTGCAGGATGACGACCGCTGTTCAGATTTAAATATAGCTCACAGATATACTTTAGTCCTATTTTATGTAAATGGTGCACCATAAATCCTGTTCTATTTGCACGATATTTTGTTGTTGAAATCGGTTCAGATGTAGATATAGCTCCCTCATATATTTTTGTCCGATTGTATGCAAATGGAGGAGCCTATGTCTGTTCGCTTTATGTGAAATATTGCTTCCATAGCTTCCATATATATATATATATATATATAATTTCATCAAAATTATGTGCCAAGTAACTAAACATTGTCCGCTTAGGACGAATTATCAAAATAATAGAATAACGTATATTGGATTTTGTGTCTAGATAAATTTTGGATAGCGAACTGTGTTGCAACATACCAAATGATGGATGCCACGGTTGCTCAAATACGTCAATTGACTTTATTCTAGCATTGTTTTTATTCTAGCTTATTAGTGTACTGCAGCCTAGGTGATAGGGCTGCTGCAGTGTTTGCATTCCTATTTTGTTCTATCCTCAAATTTTGATTCCGAGGTTGGTTATTATAATGTCAGAGGGTGGGGTTGAGAGTGGATAGTGTGCCAGAATACAAATCGATAGATGAATTTTCCATCCCGGCGGAGGGAATATCCTTCACAATTAGATACATACGAAGCACCTGACATTGTAATAATCAAACCCTCAAATGATCATTGCTTAGTAAAAATATTACGTCGCGCAAGGTTTGCGTTAAATCGGATATTCGATTTCAGGTTTCTTTGTGTTTCAGTTTCATTATACAAATTTTTTGGTTAAAACTCCCTTCGTGAGTTAGTATGCGCAGTAATCGGAAAGGTCTAAATCGAAGTTGCCTGAAATACTTATGTATGCTTTGTTTGGCTGAAGTCTCCGCCAACCCTGAATATATCAATTTCCTGATACTATAATATATCGATACAATTTACTGAGGTTTTTCCATTTCCCATGAAAAAGTAAAAAAAATTACAATACAATATCAGTTCTGGAAATTTCTTCAATTGATGTCCACCGACAAAATGCGCTTCGCTTAGAATATTTCATAACCTCAGCATAGAACACTGCACCGCAGTTCAACAACACAACCAACCATCCAAAACAAAACGTCAGTCAGGTGCTTCAACAATCAAGTCCGAATTTAATTATACCCTCTTTTTATGAAAAATGAAAACTGCTATTTAGCTGAAATGTGCGAGTCTCTGAGTGTATATGTGTGTGTGTATGTGTAACAAGTGAATTCTGATTATACATTAAAAAGTGCATATGTAAGTGTATTACACATCGTCTATATATGTACATACATATACCATTATGGGACGGACAGTTAAATATGTTCAACAGACCATAACAATACGAAAAAAAGCTAACTACCCACATGTGAAGCAGCAAGGGAACCACTAACAAAAAGCTCTCGATTAAACTGTAACAAAACACAAACCCAGAACTGCGGCGTAGTAAAGTTACAACAACGACAACAAATATAACAAAAAACATTTTATTTGGCATAAACTTTGTTTTTCAAAAAGGGGAGATCTTACAAAAACAGAGCTACAGCCATCATCGTTCCTCATCAGCGCACATCCTCATGGCTGTGCGGTGCACGGCATGACTGACAGAAGATCACCACCACTCAACGAACCGAACATGTTGGCGTCACTATGGAGACGCTATTGCGCACATTCATTGTTTTCCAAGCGTTTTTATTTAACAGTTGGTTGCTGTTATCAAGCTGCAGCTTTTTTTCTACCAAAGAACCCCTAAATGGTGTTTGGAAATGGAACAGTGGTTGCAATTTTTTTGGAAATTGGTTTTTATCACGAAAACAGAGGTTGGGTAAGGAGTTTGTAACACAACGGAACATTTTCTTATTAGAAACCAATATAAATAATTTTATTAGCACTTATCTAACATGGTGGGGCATTAAATAGTCGGAACAGTCCGTACAAAAATCTGGCTAATTATCTGAAAATCCGGATAAAATTTTAGAGATCCGGATCAGTCTCCAACGAAAACAGTTCTTCATAATATACAATTTATACGGCATTTATTGGTGTTTGTAGACATTTTCTGTGCAAAAATCGAATAAAAGTGGAAAAGTGCGAAGAAAGCAAGCGAATAAGAAATTAAACAAGCCATAAACTTGTCAAGGCCTTTAATTCCCATACGATGAGCTCGATTTTGTTTAATAGTGTAATGAAAAATAAATAAATTAATAATCACATTTACCTAAATTCGTTTAAAAAAGGATGTATGTCCATGCCGATAACTTCCATCTTCGGATTTGATCTTCTAATAATACGCAGTTGGATCGAAATTGATAATCCATGTGGTATTCTCAAATATTCTAAATTATTACACTTTGTTGGGAGGAATCAGTAAGTGTAGACCCTTATTTTCCATCTTCTAACTTAATAAAGGATTGGTAAAAATTTTATACTTCCTAAGGTTTAAAACAGAGCGGATACTCCATTTCGATTTTTTTTTAATATTTACAATTTTGTTAGTGTTTTGCAACATATTTGTCAAAATCTTTTTGTGAGTTACCGATCTTGAAACGAACTTAGTCCACACACTAATACACAGAAAAAATGTAAATGAATATATTCTTAATTTCATTCATTGTTTATTTTTTCCATATTGTACATGTACCTCGCGTAGAATACAAGTAAAAATTCTTATAATTATGGCAAACCCACTAATTTATCCAAGAAATGTAAACATTTCGTTAATATGAAAACAATTTTCATACTTCGTTCTACTTTGCCACTATTTGCGCTCATTTCTCTCTTTTGTAGCTAGTTTTGCAATTTATCGTTTCTGTACTTCAAACATTGTTACCGACCTCTGCATTGCTGTTATAAAATTCGCATATGTTTTTTTCCAAATTATTTAGATATAAATGCCAAGTACGATCAATAAATTTAACCCAAAGTTTAACATTGTTATAATGACGTGAAACAAGTAGTTTCTGTGCCATAGAAAATCCGCCTCCTCTCTCTGACAAGAAAACAGTAATTAAAGTTGAATGAATTGTATTCATAAAATACAGAAATACGGGCATTGACAACACTTTCTGAACACTGTTCATATAATATACAAATTATTTTTTCTGTGTGAAAAAATAACATAAAATAACATTTTTTAGCCATAAAATTGATTACAATATAGAAACTAATGTTTTACTGACCTTGAGCGACTTTATAGCGATTTTTCCAAGCTCACTCCGACGAGTATATGATTATATTTTTCATCCCAATTTTAGTATTTTGATGGTCGTATATTCATTTAACAACAGTAATTTGGTATTCCGGGTTCTTAGAAGGTGAAGGGTAGGTATATAATATATATATAATAGCCTCCATTCAACACATTTTTCAACCGAATTGACTGTAGTCTAGCAATATGCACAAAAAAAATTATGAATATTTTCATAATTTCATTCATAGTTTATTTTTTTCATATTGTCCATGTACCTCGCTTAGTATGCAATTAACAATTCTTATAATCATTAGAAAATATTTTTTTTTCCACAAAAAGTAAACATTTCATTAATATTAGAACAATTTACCTACTTCGCTCTACTTTACCTCTATTTGAGTTCATTTTTTTCGCTCTCTCTCTCTCTCTTTGGACAAAAACAAATGTATTCCTCCGAAGAAAAAAATTATACGTTTTTCGACAGGGGTTTTCGAATTGTTCTCCACCTCTCCGCTGCTGTTGTTTTTTCACTCTCTCTCGCCCTATCTTTGATAAGAAACCAGTATTTACAATTTTATGAATGGCATTCATAAAATGCAGAAACCCGTACATTGATAACATTTTCTGAACACTATACATTTATTAAACGAATTATTTTTTCTGTGTAGGTTAATGTTTTAGACTTAACCTACAATGTAAAGTTGCCGCTCGTTTAGCGGTATCCTGTAGGTCCTAAACGAATTTTCCAACCTGTAATTAACATATCTCTAATGTGGTACTTATTTTACCTTAGTTACCTAAAATTCTAACCGATTTTAAGTGTTTTTAATGCCTATCTTATTTAAAGGGTATAAAAAGTTTGTCTCGACAGAACATAACGACGTTTCATAGTAGATTTTAAAATTTCTACTTGCAATTTTAAAGGAACATTTGAAAAAGCTGTAGGTTCCAATTAAATATCAGATTTATACTTAAGAGGGAATGGACCTGTACAATGGCTACTATACATATTTCTAACCTTATAATGCAAATGCTAATACTTAAAAAAATATACTCCAGCGTTCAAACCAATTGCACAATGCGCGATACGATTTTGAGGGGTGGAAAAATTCGTTTTGGAGATGGAAGACCTTATGAAACCCCCAGAAGGAAAAAACCCCATGTGTCAAGTTCGGAGATTCTTTTTTTTTTTTTGGTTGGCGACCCTATTATGCGTGAAGAGATAGCTTCATATCTTGATTTGTTCGTCAGTAAAATCGAACATTACGTACTTTTAACATCATTCCTTGTGTGTCCTTTTCGCCCCTAATTTATTGAACCGAACTCCAATCATCACAAGATGTGATATTTCGTCTTCGCAATATTCTACAAAAATGTTGCTCGTAAGATTTTAGGTGGAGTCCTCAAAGACGAGAAATCGGTATTTAAACGTTGGCCTTTGGCCTTTTCTCAATTGGACCCGTGTCATGTTATTAAAACCCTGTATGTATGTATTTCAATTAATTCAATATAAATTCTTTATTATAATGAACTGTCGGATTCGTCCGATTTATTTCCAATTTCAAACAAATTGCTATGAAGAAAGAAACGGGCTTTTAAATTGAATTTGAACCTAATATTCAGATGAAATATAATATAAATAATAAATAAAATATATATAATTTGCTATTTTATGGACTTTGGATATATTTTGAAATTTTGATTGTCAAATCCTAATAGTTGCAATCGATTTTAGTTATATGGAACATTCACCTGATGGTGGAGTTCGGCCCGACCAAACATAATGATGTTTTACTTCAGGTGACTCGAATTCAGTAAGCTATCCAAAGGTGACTCAATATCATTATATCATAACAAACGATCAATCTTAAAAATCTCACTTTGAACCACTGTTCTTGAAAATGTTTATTTCGCCCCCATTTTTGATGTTCGTTTATTTTGTTATTTTGACTTGTTGGCGGAAATAATAAATTCTAAGGTAACACACAGCCAGCAACATCAGGCTGCTACTTCGGCTGATCGTTGTGTGGTGGTTACAATGATGACGTTGCTGTTGCTAGTAGTGGTATTGGTGGATATGGTAGAGTTCATTGCTTCACTTCTCTTCGTTTTTTGGATAACTTTATCAGAATAATTGCCAGCAAAAAAAAAAAAAAAAAAAAAAAGACTACATTCGTATGCATGACTCAGTTTTAATGAAAACGTTGACAACATTTTGAAGTTCCAGTGCAGTAGTTCCTTGGGTGGGTGAGTAACGTGTAATGTGAGGGTGTTACAACAAAATGTTGCAACAAGTGGTAGGAAGTTATGGACAATCAGACTGATACTAACTACATTTACATATTTATTTGTGTTTCTTTCGGCCAGCCAAACATTATCATATCCCGGTTATAATCCAAATGATTCTCTGTTGGGTGATAAATAATCCGGATGCATTGACCGGAACCACCACCACAAAGGTGTTCCTGTAACGCTTGCGTAACAAATTAAGTTTCAATTAATTCTTTAAATAACAATTTTATTTATTCAAGTTCCACTGTGTGGTGTAAAATAAAATATATTTTCGAATTTAAAAAAATCCTAAAAATTTTATTTCTGTTGCTTCCATTTTGTAATTCACACATAACAATGATAGAAATGCGTTGAAGAGAAGCCATTCATTAATCAATGTTATGTGAAATTAAATTGAAGTTATTTATGAAATTCCCAACCACATATATTTGTATTATGTATATACATAAATATTTATAAGTTCATTTGAAGTAATAAAAACTAATTTTATTTGCAATTTAATATAAAAAGCTGATAATGCTTAATACAAAAAAAAAGAAAAAAAATAATTGGCATTTTATACTGCAGTATGAACAAAATATTTTTAGACTTATTACAATTTGTAGATATAGCCGAAAATAGTCAATAAAAGTTGTTAAGTTTACAAATGAACTAGTTAACTTGAACTATTCACTGAAAAGAGCGTTGAACTGAGTCTATACGAGGTCGGATGAAAAAAGTCGATTTATACACCCTTTTTATACTTTTAGTGTCTTTTAAATTTTGTGTTTGGATTATTTTTTTTAACTAAATGTTCTTTTTTATTTACAGGTAAATACATAATGTGGATAAATGCATCTTATTCTTTGGTATGTAATTTAGTTGAATTTTAAATCAGTAAGCAACACCCTAAACAATTACCACTGGACTTTACATTTATGCGGTACTGATTCCCACGATTTTACGAAACATAAGAGATAATGGCAATACTAAACCATATCTGAATATTTAGGCCTCTATACAAAAATATATTCTTATCTTCGTTTGAAATTTTGTGTAGAACATTTCATCCTTATAACTCGATACCTTAGGGAGTTCTTTTTATACCCTCTACCATAGTATGGAGGGTATATTAGTTTTGATTTTTCATTTGTAACGCGTCGAAATAATAATTTCCGACGCTATAAAGTATATATATATATACTTGATCAGCGTAAAATTCTATGACAATTTAAGCATGTCCGTCTGTCTGTTGTAATCACTCTAGCGTCTAAACGAATTGAGATAGGCCGCCAAAATTTTCGTCTTTTGTCTGCAGGCAGACAAACATCGGTCCACGTTTAGGCATAGCTCCCATATAAGGTACCCCCAACTGAATTGGCTGAAATTTGGTAATTTGAGTTCTTATTGGGTAGAAAATCTCCCCACTAAAAATTATAAATATGGGACCATCTTTTCGGATAGGCACAATACAAGGGTAACCCCAATTTTCGGTATTTTGGGGGTCTTGGTCGCATTTTTCGACCGAATTCGTTGAAATTTTGTACTTTGAGTTCTTATTGGGTAGCAAATCTCCCTACTAAAAATTGTAAATATAGGTCAATTTTTTCGGATAGCCCCCATATAAGGGTACCCCCAATGTTCGGTATTTTGGGGTTCTTGGCCGCGTTTTATAACTGAATTCGCTGAAATTTTGTACAGTGGGTTCTTATTAGGTACAAAATTACTCAACTTAAAATTATAAATATAGGTTCACTTTTTCTGGTGGTCCCCATACAACGGTACCCCCAAAATTTTCGGTATTTTGGGAGTTCTGTTCGTATTTTTCGACTGAATTACCTGTAATTTAGTACTTCGAGTTATTATACGGTAGCAAATCTCTCAACTAAAAATTATAAATATAGGTCTATTTTTTTCGGGTAGCCCCCATATAAGGGTACCCCCAATTTTCGGTATTTTGGGGTTCTTGAGCGTGTTTTTCAACTGAATTTGCTGCAATTTGGTATTTTGTACTGGTATATGGTAACAAATCATCCCTACCAACAATTTTCAATATTCGACCCCTTTTTGGGGTAGTCCCCATATAACCCCCTTCTTATAATAAAATAGTTATTTATAATAAAATAGTAATTTTTATTAAAATAGTTATTTGATTTGTTCCGCGTTTTGAGTTTGGTTCTTAGACTATGATGAAATCATTTCACCTGCGGAGGATAGCGAGATAAATAAATTAGAATGTAAGCCGCATTTAAACCTAGCCCCTGTGTGGAGGTTCCAGAAGGAGTGGACCGATATTCCCCATCTTCGAATAAGTTTGGAAGATATAATGAGATGGCAAAGTTTGGATAAAATTAAAATTTTCTGAAACGGATTTGGTCCAAAGAGACATGGGGTCTAGAACCAATATTTCGATGAGGCACATTTTCATCGTGTTAAAGTGTATACACCCTCATTAGCCATAAGACTAAGGGTATAATTATATATTAAAAATTTCTGAAAATTGTATTATGGTTTACATAATCCGTTCTTGGAAATGTCTGTATAGGTCCACTTTTTGGTATGTTCCCTATATTTTCATTTCTATATATATTTTCATTTCTAGTACCTGTCAGTATATCTATGGTGGAGGGTATCCAAAGTTCGGCCCGGCCGAACTTAACGCTTTTTCACTTGTTGTTTTTAATTTATTGAAGCGGACTCCAATCACAAGTTCGATCTTTCATCCTCCGAATATTCTACAAAAATGTTGTTACAAAATACAATGCACGTTATTTTAGGTTTTATTTTATATGTTGTGCACTTATTCGTACTAATCGGACAAACTCGGATGAAAATATATATGGAAACTATATCAAAGCCCGAAACGACCTCAATCCAATATGCTATGCAATATTTTATGTAAAGCGAACATACAAACCTCCTCCATTTGCATAAAATGGGACAAAACAATATGTGGGAGCTATATCTACATCTGAACCGATTTCAACAATAAAATATCACCGTCATTCACATAAAATCGAACGAAACTTTTTAATGGATCTATATCTAAATCCGAACAGATTTCAAAAAAACTTCACGAGCTTCAACCTGCAGTCACTTCAATACGCTATGCTAAATATTGTTTCAATCGGACAAATATTGGCAATATGGTGCCTCATTTACATACATTGGACGAAACTATATATGGGAGCTATATCTATATCTGAACCGATTCCAACAAACCTTCACATTCATCAAACTGGACCTAATTCAGTATTCTGTGCAAAATGTTGTCTCAATCGGACTCATATTGGGAGTTTGATGTACCTTGGGCCAAATAAGTGACCTAATATCATCCAAATCGGATCGTAAATGCGTCGGTAATTTGCTCACAAAAATACATGGACGCACGGATGGACAGATGGACATGCATAAATCGACTCAGAATATGGTTCTATGCACATTCTTTAAGGGGCCATAGGTCTAGGGTATAAAAATGGAAGGTAAAACTTCACATGTTCAAATAAGGTTTCACGAAACTTAGCACACGTTATTCTAGACTTAATTCAATACGCTATGCCAAAATTCGAGCTAATCAAATGATTTTGCGGGACATTGGTGCACCATTTACCTAAAATCGGGCGAAACTATATATGGGAGCTATATCTAAATCTGAACCGATTTTTACGAAACTTAGCACACATCATTCTAGACCTAATTCAGTAGGCTATACCAAATTTCGTGCAAATCGAAAGATATATAGGGGCTTTGGTACACCATTTACCTTAAATCGGACGAAAATATGCATTGGAGCTATATCTAAATCTTAACCGATTTTTCCCAATTTCAATAGGGTTCGTCCTTGTGCCAAATTTCATCCAAATCGGATCATAAATGCGACCTGCACTTCGTTAACAAAAATACATGGACGGACAGATGGACATGCATAAATCGACTAAGAAAGTGATTATATGCATATTCTCAAAAGGAACCATGGGTCTATCTCGATTCCTTTTGCCTGCTACAAACATATGCACAAAGACATAATACCCTATACCACAGTATGGTGAAGGGTATACAAATACATATAATAGTTACATATCAAGATATGAAGCTATCTCTTCAATAGGGTCGCAGCAAAAATATATGGCAATTTTTCCATTCTGGGGTTTTCATATACTCACTAAGGGGTTTCATCCCCATTAGAAATTTTCCACCCGCCCAGACCATGATCTCGATTTTGTCACAAAGTGTAATTTTCTGATATATTTTCTATGTTCTAAGCAACACCAAACCAATAAAAAATTAATTAACAAATACCAAACTACAGTCACTCAGGTTGGAACATTGGGCTAGGACCCTGAACATACCGAAAATGTCTAGAGGTTTTTTATGGGGGATACAGAAAAGCCATCCGATGGATACCCAAAAATTTCAATTAAAACCATTTCGATTAAAAATGTGTCAAAATCCTGGAAATAACAAAGATTGGAAAATATACAATTTTTTGGTAGAAAGATTTCCTAACACCCGAAAGCGCTTACTGTCAAATTGAAAACGTGCATAAATACCCAAAAATTTCGAAATGTGGGAGGACCAATATAGACAATTTTTGGCCAACTACAGACAGTTAGTTTGCAAACGTGCATAAAATCCATAATAAAGAATATTGGGGATAACGTTATTTGGGACTATACAT